>NC_043970.1:39760685-39898401 GCF_902148855.1 Sphaeramia orbicularis | reverse complement strand
GTAGAGTAGGGCGGGTCATGCTGAGGAAATATTGCTAACTTCGCTCTGGCCACCTCTGGAACCTGATTGGACACCTCAGGTGCCAGTGCCACCCCAGCAAGGTTATTATCATTAACGAAAACTAACAAAATGACGAAAACTAGATCTAAAAAAAGCATTTTCGTCAACTAAAATAAATAAAAACTACAATTAAAAGTAGAGCTGCAACCGATTAATCGATTAGGTGCTTGAAGCCAATGCAAAAATTCCCGATTCGATTAATCGACTCGAATTGATTGAAGAGAAATATTCTGTTGCAGTTTTCCTGAATTGAAGCTTCTTTGTGCGTCACAATAGTGTCCGTGTGAAACACAACAGTGGAACCAATGTTTAACAGCAGAGAAATGAAGGAAACAAAGCTGTGATTCAGGAGAATTGTGGTGGAATGATGTTTTTTTTTAACACTTTGAGTCGATTAATTGGTTGCAGCTCTAATCAAAAGAAAAAACGATAACTACTGAAACTTGTATTGTACAAAACTAACTAAAACGTATACAAATTATGGATAAAATTCCCTTCGTTTTCATTTTTGTCAATGTCGGATTGATACAAATCGATTTATTTCACTCTGGCAATTTTAGCTCAGAGCACCATATGGCACTTCACGGTCCGTCACTTGTCATTTAGAGTCGTCTTCTCGTCCCCATCTACCTGGCAACATGGAGGCTAATGTTTAGAGAAAGCAGAGTCCTGTATGGGATTAATTGGAATAAGACAGTGAAGAAGATAAAAGATTCGACAAAGCTAAAATTAATACTAAAACTAAGCATTGACAAAGAAATGAAAACTAATAAAACTAGCAAACCTGCTCTAAAAAAAGAATTAAAACTAACTGAATTTGAGAAAAATAAGTCAAAACTAAACTATAATGAAAAATCCAAAACTATTATAACCTTGCACCCCAGTTGATTGACAGATCACTGCACGTCTCATTGAAAGATACGTGATTATTGGAAATGCGAACGAGAAAGGCAGAATAAACGTCTTTCAAATGAATGACACATATCGAAAGAAAACTACTCTCATGAAAATCCATAATTCTGAGGGAAGTTTTAAGGTGGTTTCAGAATGAGTCACTCTTTTAACTACTGGTCATATGAGCTGCACATTTAGAGGGAAACAGATGTTAGCGCCAATAGTTCAACGCTAACGTCAAGGCTAACGTTATCCTATGTTCGCCTCATGTTGAACACATTTACATTCATGCAGCTGCTGTGTGACCAGTAATACCGACAAACTGCTCCTGATCAAGTCATGATCATTTATAATAATGAGCAAATACTACTGATTGATATTTGGGTAAACTAAATAGAGTGGTCTCACATGTCACTGTTTCTAAAACAGCATTTCTCTGAACTACTAAAAAAACAAAAAAAAAAGGCAAAAATTGAAAGATACCCACTTCTCCAGGGACCACTACAACACCAATGGGGTTACGGGTTAGGAAAAGATCCCAGTTAAGTTTAAAGTAAGAGTTTTTGTCTGAAATTGTAATATTTATACGAATGTTCATACTTTTTGTGTAAAATAAACCGTTAAGTACATCCTTTTGGTTGCACTGCTCAGGATGTGAATGTAAGTCACTTCCTAAAAGTGTCCTGTCAGTTGGAGGCATGTAACAGCCAATTTCACCTCTACTAGTGTATGTGTAAGACTATGGATTGTACTGGTATGTATATTACTTTTGTTATAATCACAAGGGATGGCACTGACATATTGGGCGGACATTGGTAGTAGCCTCTATTTGCTGATGTCAGTCAGTAACAGTATTGGCATTTAACATTGGGATGTCTTTCAGCGATGACAGTGACAGATCTGTTGTTATATATACATGAAGGTGTTTGTTTTTTGTTTTTTTTTATAAATGTCATAAGATAATGTGATGATGGACGGAAAGACTTTGAAATGATACATATTTATTTATATTATACAAGGATTTTTACCCCACTGGGAGGCAAGGGTATTGTTTTTAGTTTGGTTTGTTTCTTTGTTTGTTAACTTTTTAGCAGTAAAACTATTGGTTGAATTCATACCAAAATCAGATTTATAGATCGCTAGTGACCCAGGAATAGATGTGATTACATTTTTGGGAAAAGCAGGTCGAAGTTAAAATTTTTTTGTGAAATTTTAAAATGTTTTTTCTTCTCCCTTTACTTATAATCGGCAAAATTTCAAATGTCTATAAAAGTGTCAATTTTGTTTCAATTTACTTCAAACTTGGCACATATATAGAGGCAATTGATATGCTGACATCAGCACATGCATGGACATGATGACATCAGCTGGATCAATGCTAAAATAAGCTAAAATATGTGCGAGAGGCGGGGTTTGTTGTGCCTGGAACCACTTGTTTTTTTGGATTTTTTTTGTTACACTGAAAAAAATCCAAATCTTACAAAGGGTATTTTTCTCATTTCTAATCAAAATATCTCATCACACTTAAAATAAGACATAAATCACCTGAAGAGTAACTTTTCAGGAGATATAATAACTTATTTTAGACAATAGATCTTGAAAAATCTTATGTGAAGATGATGTTTCACTTGTTCCATTGGCAGGCTGTTTTGTTTAATACACGGTTTTTTTTTTGCTTAATTCAAGCAAAAAAAATCTGCCAATGGAACAAGTAGATTTCTTGAAATAAGATTTTCAAGATTTATTGGTCTAAAAATCAGTTCTTATATCTCAGTGAAAAGTTACTTTTTAGGTGATTATGTCTTATTTTAAGGTGTGATGAGATATTTTGACTAGAAATGAGAAAAATACACTTGGTAAGGTTGGATGTTTGCAGTGTAAGCAGGATAAATCATAACAGAAATACAGAAACAATAAACTAACAGCGGTATCGGCATCAACTATTGGATTAAATATATCAATATCAGGCAATAATATTGATGGAGAATTTTGCATTTGGTGCATCCCTATTTTTATGTTTTCTTAATCTATTCTGGTATTTTATTCTTTTATTTTGGTTTTATTTATTCTTCTGTACAGCACTGATTTCTTTTTTTGTACAGTTCTATATCTTTTATCTATTCTGGTATTTTATTTTTTTATTTGGTTTTATTTATTCTTCTGTACAGCATTTTGGTCCACTGCGGTTGTTTTAAAGTGTTTTACATATAAGTTGGATTGGATTAGATACAATGTATTTATGTGCGTGGGATGTTCGTGAATTCTGAGACTGCCGACAGTTGGTTCAGGGTGAAAGTTAAGGTTCCCACAGAGTCAGGCGTACTGTGAGCAGCGTGGACTCTAACGTCTGCTTTGGGTCTGCCTCAAGTACGAACAACGTCCGTGGAGTCATATATGCCCTCTGTAAGTATAAGAAACCCAGTCCCAACCTGCCTGTGATTTCAATTGGGTTTTAATCATTGATGGGGTTTGTCCCCCCTGAGGATGAAATTCATTCAGCAGAAGTAGGGATGTAAAAAACCAAGGGGGGGGGGGTCAATCCTCTCCAACAAATGGCACCCCTGCCTTCACCAGAGAGCACCTCTTTACATTTTTCATGACTATTTTTCATTACTGCCTGGAGGTCCATGAAGCGTTCCTCTTTACTGTTTGTTCAAGATACTGGTTGACTTGATGGTGTATTTACTCAGGGTATAATGTCAGATTTGTCTGCAGAAATTGTTCATGTTTTTTCAAAAACTATTATATAATGTCCACCCGGCGTGTTTGCTGCAGTTGAGCTGCTCAATTCATAATGAAAGTAGTTAGCAAATAGACAACAAACGACAGGACATTTCAGTTACTATTAATACTAAGCTTATCACTGTGAGTTGGATTAACGTCAGTGCTGTTATATTGGTTCATGGTTTCAGAAGTTGATTTTTCAGGGTCTGGTTTGTAAGTGTTCTTCATTGCAGTACATTATAATATCAACATTGTCAACAACATGGGTAAGGTGAGACTCTGCCTCACCATAATGTCTTTAGTTTATTAGAAGACTGTGTGAAAGCATCTTTTAGTACTTACAAAAGCACTATATAAACCTATGTATTATTGTTGTTATTATTATTATTATTATTAAAATAGACTATAGCAGCTGCCACAGGCTATATCACACTGCAAAGAAACAATATTGTGATTATGAGTCATTAATCTATTTAAGTCCATTTCACTTAGTTTGGTGTTCTTGCTGTTAATGTAACAGACACGTTGTTCTTAAACCTTGTTGAAGCCAATATGTAATAACACCCGATAACATAATAACGGCAGATAACGTAATAAATTTGCCATTTTTAAAATGTAATAGGCCAATAAGGTAATATCAGGCCAATAAACGTAATAAAAGTCCCAAAACCGATAACGTAATAACTGTTGGCCAATAACATCTAACTTAGTACGTTATTGACTCAGTTATTACATTTGCAAAGAATTATTTTACCGGGCCAATAAGTAATAACGCACCAGTAAGTTATAATGTTATTGACCAAAAGTATTACGTTATCTGTTCAGGACTTTTATTACGTTGTTGGCCAGATATTACATTATTGGCTTATTACATTTTAAAACTGGCAAATTTATTACGTCATCGGCCGGTATTACGTTATTGGCTACAACAAACCTTAAATAACCTTCATTGTCTGTCGTTTTATGCAGTTTGTCCTGAGCAAATGCTAATATGAGTCATAGGAATAGGGATATGATATATATAAAACAGATGATTATTATTTGGTGCAAAATGAGTGTAAAAAAAACATGTATTATATCTTTAGTGTGTATAACTCTACCCGTAGTTCGGACTTTAAAAGACTTTTTTTCTGCCCTCATTCAGCGCCGTGAGTCACTTTTTTCCATTATCTGCTGTGAACGCCTGTTTTGTTCTGATGGAAAACTCATCACTGGATTGAGTATTGAGTATTGAACTGGAATAGATGGAATGTCCCTTCTACACTGCAGTACATTTCAGTGTGACCGAAGCAAGACTGACGAGAGAAAAGCTCGATCAATCCTGAAAACAACCGCGTAGAAAGAAAGAAAGAATCAACCATTCTACTTAAGTACTCTGATCCTATTTTAGTCTGCTGTTAAATTTCTTGTTGTTTGTGTGATGTAGTAGTAGTAGTGTAGTTTTATTTCCAGCACATAGAATCATCCAGTAACCAAAAAAATAGACAACATGGTCAAACAAAATTTTTCTGTGCTCGAAAAGGAATTGGAAGAATACTTAATGACCCCCACCCCCTTTTTACAAACTAATAATTAAATTAAATCCGCTTCCTTTGCTTTGTTAAACACTTTTTTTCCTGTATATTTTTTACAGTAACACAAAGCATCCATACAAAACATTCACATACACTTTTTGGGTCACCTCACACACAATCAGATTTGCATAATCAATCGTTTTAATATAAACTATAATATTTATATGCACTTAAAAAATTTACTACAAATACAATGATCAATAAATGTGATATAGGCTGTGCAATTAATCGAAATCAAATCACGATTTCGATTATTACAGCGCACCGATTACAAAAATATGTAATCGAGGAAAAATGAAAAAAAACGATTATTAAATTCTGAGTTGTTTTAATTTCACGCGCACACAAGCTACCATGAGCTGCTCTGGCCCCGCCCCCCTCTAAGCTACTTGCTGGCAGCTAGCCGCAGGTCCACCCCAAGAGGACAGTTGTACCTAGCGGTCTGAAAAACGCTGGAGAATCACAGCAGAAGTGCTTGGTAACCAAAAAAGGCAAGTCAACTTCAACTGTATGGAATCACTTTGGTTTTGATGAAGAAGACAAAAGAGCAAAAACACATCACGTGCAAAAAGTGTTTCGTAGTTGTGTCCGCACCGACCGCTAACACAACAGACCTTTGTAACCATCTAAAGTTTAACCACCGCCACCTTTATCATATTCTTTATCTTATGAAAAACTAAAACACATAAAACAAGTTCGTCTGCAATGCAATCTTCAGTCTCCGAATCTCTTACGCTGCAACTCCGTATTAACCTAACCCTAACCTGTATAACCCTAACGTACGTATTCTACAGGGTGTCCCATAAGTCTCCATACATAGGAAAAATAAACTTTTCTTGACATAAACCATTTTTTATTCATATAATATGCTCTATATGACTGCCATTTTGTCGGGAACACATTTCAATGCGTGTCCTCCACTGCTGAAGAACTATAAAGAAGAAATATAAAGAAATACATGTTAGAACCATATGTATTATGTCTCCTATGTATGGAGACTTATGGGACACCCTGTAGATGGCTGATGTATACAGAAGGCCTGAACTGAAACCTCACAGCACGCCACTGAATTTACTGTTTCATACTACATTGAACATACTTGAATTTATAATTTGCACTTTACGTGAGTTTTTTTTTTTTTTTTATTGCTACAGTTCTATGGCAAAGTCTATAGCAGTTTAATTCCAGTGCACTATTTGTTTACAAAGGAAACATACTTGAATTTACAGTACACTTATTTGATTTCAAAGATTTTTTTGTTTCGTACAAAAGTGAAATACTTTGTTTTAGTGGGTTAAAAGCTTTATTTATGTTTAAAGAGTATATTTTACATTGTTTTGCAAGAAAAAAATAACAACTGTAAGGTTAACAAATAATCGTTTTTAATAATCGTGATTTCAATTATTGCTAAAATAATCGTGATTTTTTTTTTTCTATAATCGAGCAGCCCTATGTGATAATATATTTTCATCATGATAATATCTTTTTTTATGCGTACTTCTATATTACAACTAGATATACACTTATTCAAATAGTCTGTATTTTGTTATTATTGAGGATTTATACATCCTTTTAAATGCACAAACTGAAGAAGACATTTTAAAGTTGTGGTCCAGATTATTACACAGATGTGCCCTTCTAACAGTGATACACGGGTGCAGAAATAAATAATAAAATAAAATTAGTCATTTAAGTTTTTTGGGTTTTTTTTTTGTAATTTTCAAAGTAGAAATTCTACATATAATCCCTTTAAAGTTAGCATGTGGATTATAAACACATAGGCCTGACTCATTCAGCAGGTGTACAATACACTCTATCAGTGGTTGCCAACCTTTTTTGGCTCGTGACTCCATTTTAACATCACAAATTTCTGGCGACCCCAGACATTCAAAGTGGAGACTTTTTTTTTTTTTTTAGCTAAAATTCATTTGTTTTTGATCATGTAATAGTTTACTATACTATGTTGCAAATAAACGTTAATTTTAGATGACATTTAGTCTATATAATGTATATTATTCTGGACGGAGGCAGAAAAGCCAGGTGTAGATTACTGCACAAAGGAAGAATTTTATTTTCCTTGGTCAGGATATGTACAGTTTAGTTTTAGTTTAGTTTAGGTTAGTTTATTTCAGACACAGACATAATACAAAACATATGAAACAAAAATAAAAATAATAATAATAGTAATAAACAATACACAAATAAAAAAATCAAACAATAGAAAAATAATAATAATAATGACAAACAATACACAAAAAATCAAATAATAGAAAAAAAAAAAAGAACAACTGTTGTGCCTGAAAGGGAGTAGGAAGAAGTCCAGCTTGGATCTACAAGGCTGACAATTAATACTTAACAAGCAAAAACTCAAACTATGAATTATGAAAGAGCTGCAGCATCTGAAACTGACCACAATGAACATTTGACAGATAAACAGTACCACAGTGCTTCAATTTCAGCTTCACAGTTTGTCATGTCTTTTTAGGATTATGATTGTCTCTGTCAACGCACCATATATTTTTAATTAGTAGTTTTTTAATTTTATTTTTATTTTTATCAATTACTAGAAATTTCAAGCAACCCCATTTGAATTCCGAGCGACCTCACATGGGGTTCCAACCCTGAGGTTGAAAAACACTGTAGTAGAGATTTATTGATGGCGTGTATTTTAGCCAAAAATAAAGCTCTGAAAAGTTAGTTACTGTGTGGATAATGTGTTTAATCATGGGTCAGGCTTTGCAGGTATGGGCAGAAAAGTTTGGAAAAAAAGGTCCCGTGCAGGGACTCTGGTAGTGACCCTGTGCAGGACTGCACATATTTACGTACCATCACATCCATTTACTTTGAAAAAGTAGCGAGCCGTACTGAGAATGTAAGGGGTATAAAGTATAGATTTTTTGCAAAAATGTAGGGAGTAAAAGTAAAAGTTGCCAAAAAAATAAATACTCAAGTAAAGTACAGATACGATAGATATGTACTTAAGTACAGTAACTAAGTACTTATACTTAAGTATAGTCTGGGGCGCCTCTAACAATTGTGGACCACATGGAAGGTAAATGTTGTGGGCCCTTCAGAAAAGAAATTGTCTAACTGTTATCAGAGCAAGGGAGGGGGAGGTATGAATGTACTTAAACAACTGGAGGTATAGGGCTGTGTTTCATAAGTACTGTAGTAACCGCAGCGGGCATGAAAACGAAAGTAAAACTTCTTCCTTCTACACCTCTCTTCTACTGCTGAGGTTACACCAAATTATCACAACCTCTAACCTATATCCACTGGACCCCCTGGAAATGCTGAGCCCCATGAATTTGTCATGTTTACACCCCCCTTTACGGCGTACTTCTACTCGATTACTTCCCACCTCTGGATCTGACCGTATGTGTCTTTTAGCCTGGCTGTCATTGGTTGACTAAACAAAAGGTGACTGTACAGGACTTTCAGCACTGATATTAGATCGTCCAACAGTAAACAAAGTGGCTGTTTGTGTGAGGTATTAGGCTCTATATCGGATCAAGAGGCATTTTAACCCTGTTTATCTTGCTTTGTTTTGATGGCACACTGCATTTGGAGTTCATAATTTCTCTCCCAGTTCAGCTTGGATTTACAAGGCTGACAATTAATACTGAACAAACAAGAACTCAAACTATGAATTATGAAAGAGCTGCAGCATCTGAAACTGACCACAATGAACATTTGACAGATAAACAGAACCACAGTGCTTCAGTTTCAGACTCACAGTTTGTCTTTTATGTATTATGATTGTCTCTGTCAACTCACTATAGATTTTTTATTGGTAAGTTTTTTTTTTTGTTTTTTTTTTTAATCAATTACTAGAAATTTCAGGAGACCTCATTTGAATTCCAGGCGACCCTATGTGGGGTCCCGACTCCAAGGTTGAAAAACACTGTATGTATTGATCTTTGTCTTTATATAGGAATGTCAGAGTCAGTCTGCAGGCTCAGGTTTTCTCATCTTTGTTTGCGAAGTCATTTCAGGAGACATGTTGAAGTGCTAACTGTTTATTGCTCCGGATGTCTCATGGGAGCTTTTGTTACTTAGAGCAAACATGGAATAATGAAGAATTAAGTTAGTGTTCCTCCATTACTACTATGTGTTCGGCTTCTCTTTGAAGTTATTTAGGGCTTTTGCATACAATTCAAATGCTTCTTGAAATCAGGTTCAGGGATTCTCCTGTCATCCCATTGTCTCCTCTGCAGCATTTCTTTGATGGAATTATTCTACATATAATACCTCTTGCCTTTTTTTTTTTTTTTTTTTTTTTTTTTTGTGCATAAATGGCTGCTTCTGCTTCTGGTATGAAGTCATTTTTATAACATCCGTAAAAGTGAAAAGCGTAATATATAAAAGGGATTTCATTAAAAAAAAAATAAAATATGTGAAAATGAATGCAGAAGGGTGTTGATTAATTCAGCCCACTTCTAGCTGAGTTCACCTCGGCTTTATTTTAGAGGGAAAAAATGCAAAAAAAATCTTAAGGTTATGCCACAAATATCTGTGGAGGAGTGAAAGTAGCTTGTAGGAAGAATGAACAGTATGCTTTGTTCTAAGGTGTGCAGGAAGGGTTCACAGTTTTGATGTGGCTTGGCATTTAGTAGCGTCAACACCATTTCAACTTGCATTTCGCTTGTCAGAATCAGGATGAAAACAATACAGATTTTTATTTTACCGGAAAGTCCTAGCTTCCAGGACAATGTATAATGTTTCCCCCCGTCATGCTTTAAGTTTCTATACAGTGGCTGGTTTCTGTCAGACCATTCCAGGCATTGTTGCAATTAGAAAGCAGCTTTAGGGTAAAAGAGAATTATTTTCATTTTACACTTCTACATTAATTTGAACATTTTAGATACAGTATGAGATCTGTTCAGTTCACTTAGACCAGACTTCTGTATTTTTTTGTTTTGTTTTTAATCCTTTACCATCTGTTAAAAGTTAGAAAAGCAGTATCAAAGTCTATTTACTAGATTTCCCCCAAACTTTTGCCATGTAATAATCTTCCTCAGAGGACAGTTTCCTCATTTGTACCCCCAAAAACTTAAAACATCAATCAGAAAATGTCTAAAAATATAAATATAAAATATTGTTTAGAAGTAAGACAATCCAAACACCTTTGTACTATTCCAGGTACTATATTACCCTAACAAAATGACTTGGTTTAGGGTTAGCAATTAGCGTGATTAGCGATTAGTGGCTATTGTGATTAGCGGTTAGGGTTAGGTTTAGGGTTTGCGATTAGTGGCTAGTGCAATTAGCAGTTAGGGTTAGCAATGAGCATGATTAACAGCTAGCACATTGACACACTATCAAATAGCGTTAAATAACACATGAAAGGATGAAAATGTGTACGTATGGCACGAAAACAATACATTTTACAATACATAATTACATTTTAAAAATGGCAAATTTATTATGTTATCGGCCATTATTACGTTATCGGTTGTTATTACATTATTGGCTTCTACAGACAGTTTCTCATTTGTACTCCCAAGACTTAAACATCAATCAGAAAACATCTAAAAATATAAATATAAAATATTGTTTAGAAGTAAGACAATCCAAACACCTTTGTAATATTCCAGGTACTATATTACCCAAACAAAATGACTTGGGTTAGGGTTAGGTTTAGGGTTAGCGATTAGTGGCTAGTGCAATTAGCAATTAGGGTTAGCGATGAGCACGTTTAACAGCTAGCACATTGACACGCTATCAAATGGTGTTAAATAACACATGGAAGGATGGAAATGCGTACGTATGGCACGGAAAACAATACAGATTTTTATTTCACGGGAAAGTCCTAGCTTCCAGGACAATGTAAAATTTCCCGCCCTGTCATGCTTTTAAGTTTCTATACAGTTGCTGGTTCTATCAGACCATTCCAGGCATTGTTGCAATTAAAAAGCAGCGTTAGGGTAAAAAAGAAGTATTTTCACTTTTTCACTATTTACACTTCTACATTAATTTGAACATTTTAGATACAGTATGAGATCTGTTCAGTTCACTTAGACCAGACTTCTGATTTTTTTTGTTTTGTTTGTTTTTTTTAATCATTTACCATTTATTAAACATTACAAAAGCAGTATCAAGTCTACTTACTAGATTTCCCCCAAACTTTTGCCATGTATAATCTTCCTCAGAGGACAGTTTTCTCGTTCGTACTCAAACGACTTAAACATCAATCAGAAAATATTTAAAATATAAATATAAAATATTGTTTAGATGTAATACAGTCCAAATGCCTTTGTAATATTGCAGGTACTATATACCCAAACAAAATGACTTGGGTTAGGGTTAGGTTTGGGGTTAGCAATTAGCACGATTAGCAATTAGCGTGATTAGCGGCTAGTATGATAAGCAGTTAGGGTTAGGTTTAGGGTTAGTGATTAGCAGCTAGCGCCATTAGCGGTTAGGGTTAGCGATGAGCATGATTAGTGGCTAGCGAATTGACACGCTATCAAATGGCATTAAATAACACATGAAAGGATGAAAATGTGTATGTATGGCACGCCAAATGCAATAAACTGGCATCACATACAATGCAATTTCATGAGATCAGTCTGTACGAAGTGGTGCATGAGTGTAAAAAACAAACTCATACAGGTTTGTAACTGAATAACACACCACTGATGACAGTTGATAATACTGGACTAATAATAAATAAACAAAATCTGTTGCTGGATGGAAAATATCTGATATTTTTTTGCTGATTCAAAATTTAAAATCTAAATTTGTCTATCTCAGTATTGGAGTTATGTGAACATGTAAAAAAAAAAAAAAAAATCCAACCTTGCATTAATATGTTTTATAGTGCATTCACAATATGAGGATATTATGAGTTAAACTGGTCAACCTTAATTCAGCAGAAACCATCCCCTTGGTTGTAAAAGTCTCAGAAGAGGTTCAGACCCTGTCTCTTGTTCTTGTTGTTGTGACAGTTTCTTGCTGTAGAACCAACAATAATTACTATCACGTTTGGGTTGAAGCCCCTTGGTACCAGGTTTCCATTTCAGAAGTATCTGGATGAAATTGTCCACCGTGCTCATCAGTCATCGGCCAAACTGGAGGAAACAAATCGAGGTGGTGAGCGGAGGAGGAAATGAATTCTGAACGACATACTGGAGCCCATCTGTTCATATGCGTTTATCATGTCCTCAACTAGACCATAATTTGGGGCTCCGTGGTCGAACAGAGAATGTTTTCCCACTTGGACAAATGAATCCCAAGCTGTTAATTCTAGAGCTGAGCTTTGAAGTGAATACAAAATCACCAATGAGTTCTCCAATCTGGGCTCCGATGAAAATGTAATCACTTGAACCACTTTGGATCTGATTCTTCTTTCGAGTGTTGAGAGCATCTGAATTCTCATTCTTAGAATTAAGGCTCATTTCTGCTCATTTTACATAAGTAGATAGGTCTGTCCGTTTCTAATGTTATCAAGCGCCACTGTTGAATACTTCCGTGCTTCCAGTGCGTTGGAATGAGCGTTTCTTAATCAATCCACCAGAGGGCGCCTCTCTTAATTAACATACTGTCTAAATACCACGAAGAAGAGTTACGTTTTTTGAGAAGAAGAAAAAGAAAGTCACTAATAACACATATCTGAACCATTATGCAGTTCCACACCCTAGTTCAAATATCTCAAGTATTATCATAACTTGTGCAATAATCAATGCCATTATACTGTTAAAAATGCCATTTACACCTATGTTTGTATACAATTTGATGAAAATATAGTCATTCGGTAAAAAAAAAAAAAAAAAAAAATCAAACATAGAACCAGTTCTGTCCCAAAGCTAAAATTTTGTGCACATCTTGAAACATATATGAAGACATGGTACAAATTTCAAAATTTTCATTAACTGGCCACATGGTAATTTGGGTGCTCAAATAAGGAGTGTTTTTGTGAAAAATTGAAATCAACCCATTTTATTCATTGCCTCACAGCAACACTTTTCATTGAAATGTAGTCTTTTTGCAGTATATTGTTGCATCTTGACCATAAGAATCCATGCAAAAAAAAAATCAGGTCTCTACATTCATCCATTATGGCACAGTGCAAGCCTGAAGAGAGAGGACGTTTGGAAGAATTAGCCTTTTCGCTTGATTCCAAGGCCTCATGGACCAAACATGAAGGCACCTACAATTATTTTGATGCAAAATATGGTCTTTTCAGGGGGATTTCACCCCAGACAGTAAGTTTCAGCAGTGTGGCTTGAATACCTAAGGAGTTACAGCTCCTCAAAGTTGGCTGAAAAGCAAATTTGCAAAATAAAAAAAACCATTAATTTTTCAAAGGGCTGAATCTCCTAAACTATTACAGAAATGACATTAAAATTTTGGATGTGTTTGTTTATCTGGTAGGTGAACAAATGTGTCAAATTGGTAAAATACAATCATAATAACATATAAATAATGACAACTCCAAATTGTTCTCTTTGTAAATGTAAAGATTTTCATATATTTACACTACAACAAAGTATAATTTGCAAAAAATGCAAATAACCTGAAATGGGTTAACAGAAGTATGTACAATTTTAACAATATTCTGCCTGTTACTCAATGTTTTGTGTGTTTGTAGATCCACTGTGATCTGTAAGTTATAATGTACATGTGTAAACTGAAGCGTAATATTGTTAAAATTACACTTATTTTTTGAGTTTGTTCATGTTATTCACATCTTTTGAAAGGAGCGTTTGTAGCTGTAAACCTTTTCATGATGTAAAATTAACTTTTTTTTTGCTCTAAAACATAGAGGAAAGTTTAGAGTTGACATTTATTTATAATTATGTTATTATTTTACTGGTCTGGCCTATTTTAGACCAATTTACCTGAATCTGGCCCCTGAACTAAAATGAGTTTTAGACCCCTGTTCTAAGGTGTGTTCCTATCTGACAATGTCACCTAAAAACCAAAGCAATAAAGGGTTCTTTGACACTATATATCAAAGTAAACAAACTGCATCAGCAGAGACGATATAAACCATAGAGCGCCTGAACCCATTCAACAGGTGGAAGATATTTTATCAGCCCTGCCACTCTGAAACAAGGTTATTATCGTGAACGAAAGCTAACGAAATAACGAAAACTAGAATTGACAAAAAACATTTTCATTAACTGAAATATTCATTATCTGAACCCACTTTATCCTCACTAGGGTCACGGGGGTTGCTTGGAGCTTATACCAGCTACATAGGGGCGAAGGCGGGGTACGCCCTGGACAAGTCGCCAGTTCATCGCAGGCTGACATATAGAGACAATCACTCTCACATTCACACTTATGGGCAATTTAGATTAACCAATTAACCTATCAGTGCATGTCTTTGGATGGTGGGAGGAAGCCGGAGTACCCGGAGAGAACCCACGCAGACACGGGGAGAACATGCAAACTCCACACAGAAAGGTCCCACCCCCCGTCGACTGGTGTTGGAATCGAACCCAGGACCTTCTTGCTGTGAGGCACGAGTGCTAACCACTGCACCACCATGTTGCCCATTAACTGAAATAAATAAACATATAATAAAAAGAAAAAAACGATTACTAACTGAAACTGTATTGTGTGTTTACAAAACTAACTAAAATGTATAAAAAGTATGGATAAAATACCCCTCGTTTTCGTCTTTGTCGATGTCGGATTGATACGAAATCGATTTATTTCGCTCTAGCAATTTTAGCTGCGCCCTGCGATGAACTGGCGACTTGTCCAGGATATACCCCGCCTTCGACCCTATGTAGCTGGGATAGGCTCCAAGCGACCCCCATGACCCTAGTGAGGATTAAAGCGGGTTCAGAAAATGAATGAATCAATTTTAGCTGCTGGCACCAAACAGTCCATAACTTCTCGTCACTTGTCAATTAGTCAAATTCTGATCCCCACTCTACCTGGAAACATGGAGATAATGTTTGGAGAATTCAGAATCCTGTCTGGGATTTATTTGAATACAACGGCGAAGAAGAGAAAAGATATGACAAAACTAAAATTAATACTAAAACTAAGCATTTAGAAAAAAAATGAAAACTAATAAAAACTAGCAAACTTGCTCTAAAAACGAATTAAAACTAACTGAATTAGAAAAAAAAAAAAAAAAAGTCAAAACTAATAAAACTAAACTACAATGAAAAATCCAAAACTATTATAACCTTGCTCTGAAACACTCAAATATCCCACTCCACCAGCCCTTCCAAGTAAAATCTAACTGTCAGCATATGAATCTATCAGTGATTCTTGGGCGAACATTTAAGAAGTAAAACTTAATGAAAGAGCTCATTCAGAGCAGTTGGCTCCGCTAATGACGCTGGCTGCTACAACAGACAAGCAGATGTCAAAGCAGTTTCCCAAATAAGAACTCAAATACGCTCAGTGAGTTTTCCAGCTGGTATTTTGACAGTGTCTCATTTAAAGCACCTGATTATCACCCACTGGACAGATAAACGGTGAGGTTGCAACGGGGGTTTTTCCTGTTATTTTGACGAGAAAAGGAGCTTGTACTGCCTCGAACACATTCATATTTAGCCTTTTATATATATATATATATATATATATATATATATTTATACAGGGTGGGGAAGCAAAATTTACAATGAACATTTAGTT
Source organism: Sphaeramia orbicularis (assembly GCF_902148855.1). NCBI lineage: Eukaryota > Metazoa > Chordata > Actinopteri > Kurtiformes > Apogonidae > Sphaeramia > Sphaeramia orbicularis. The sequence continues at coordinate 39,882,544 of NC_043970.1, read as the reverse complement.
GTTTTTTTCTCAGCAGGCACGACGTCAATTGTTTTGAAACCAAACATATATTGATGTCATAATCATACCTAACACTATTATCCATACCTTTTCACAAACTTTTGCCCATATGAGTAATCAGGAAAGCAAACGTCAAAGAGTGTGTGATTTGCTGAATGCACTCGTCACACCAAAGGAGATTTCAAAAATAATTGGAGTGTCCATAAAGACTGTTTATAATGTAAAGAAGAGAATGACTATGAGCAAAACTATTACGAGAAAATCTGGAAGTGGAGGAAGCAACAAAAAAACGTACCAAAGCTTTTATTAAAGCTCTCCAATCCAAAATCCTAAAGGATCCAACCAAATCCATGAGAAAAATGGCAATTGAACTTGAGGTAGACAACAAGACCGTTAGAAATGCAGTAAAACATGATTTGAAGTTAAAATCTTACACAAGAACACCAAAACACTTGTTGACAACAGCAACAAATCCAACTTGAGCAATTTTTGGGAATCATGTTTATGGCCGCCTTCTAGCCCAGATCTAAACCCTCTGGATTATGTTATTTGGGGCGTTTTAGAACATGCTACCAATAGAACATCACACAGCAATGTCGACTTTCTTAAAGATACTATTAAAGAAGAATGGGAGAAGTTGTCAACCGAATATTTGAGGAACACTTGCGCAAGTTTCAGGAAGCGTGTGAAGGCAGTTATTGAGAAAGAAGAAGGACACATAGAATAAAAACATCTTCTATTATGTCAGTTTTCTTGTGGTAAATAAATTCTCATGACTTTCAATAAACTAACTGGTCATACACTGTCTTTCAATCCCTGCTTCAAAATATTGTACATTTTGCTTCCCCACCCTGTATACATACTTCTTCGCTGGCAGTGTGAATATGCTTGAAGTGTACTGTAGCTGAAAAGGACTGACACTTGTTTTGAAGTGCAACATTCTGAAGTGTAGTTTGGCAACAGCAGCTCCTCCGTTCCCTTCAATGACTCAGCTTTAAGAGCCAATTTTAGCAGCACACTGTCTTGGGTTCATACAAGGTGATGAAAGTGTACTCCTCGACTGCACAACAATTAAAATAAATCGCTTCTATGAATTTTGGTGCAAGAACAAAACAAGTGAAGGGATGTTGAATAGTAATAATAAATAATGTTTTCGGCGCGGTATCATTAATTGCACATTTGTTGTATAGCACCTATGTGAGTTTGCATTTTCATCCGTCGCGACAGTGTAAAAGCCCGTCGGTGCGTAACCCTGATGAAGCAGCCGGAGAGATAATCAAATCATTATAAATGAGAAACGTTATGCTTCGTTATGCTTCCCTTTGATAAATGCAATGCCTCATTTTTTCTGTGACAAATGCAGATTGCATTCAGTCCACGGTTACAGGTCGTTTCATGTGTGTTTAGCTTTGATTAACACTGGAACCAGTACATGCATTTACAATTTAATTTCCTGCGCAGACATGCAACGCAATTCTGATTTAAATACAGATGTGTGTAGACTAAAAGTGTGGCCTTGTTTTAATAATGTGTCCCACATTTGACATTTACCACTGACAAAGAAAAGAAGTGAGCACAGATAAATATCTCTGAAATTTACTTGTCAACTGAGGATGGGGATTTGGCTGACAAGAACAAATGGGAAGCTGTGAGTTACAGCGGCTCAGCAGAAACAATGCCAGTGTAATCCTCAGCGGGTTTATTTGCCATTTAATGGGGGTGGAGTGTTAGGCGTTTTATTTAACCTCTGCAAATTGCATCAGTGTAATAAATATTTGAACATATAGCATTATTTCTGAGTAGCATAACCTGTAGTCATAGTGTTATCTGCAGGAAGCTATAGTCAAATATTTAATAATAATGTGTATATAGAAATAATGCAGACAGATTTCAGTCTGATATCTTAAAAAAACATGTCGTCCTGTTTTTTCCAGTGGTTTCATTGTGAGTCAGTTAACTGTCAACACCATTTCAGTTCATTATACTTTTGATAGTGTTTGAAAAGTCCTAGAAACACGATAAGGGGTATTGATTTAGGATTATTACTACATTATACGTACAGTAATCAGGCGGTGTTTGGTCACAAAGATTTATTAACCTTTTATGGGGCAAGTGACTATTTTTGGTAGTTTCCACACACATTACAAGACAGTGACAGCAACAGTTACAGTGAAGACAAGGAGGCAACGATCTCAGGTCCAATGTGGTCTACAGGACACTTTTATGTGCATCATTATTATTATTATTATTATTATTATTATTATTATTATTATTATTATTATTATTATTATTATTATTATTGCTATTGTTATTATTATTATTTGGGATGTCCGATATTGGCTTTTTTGCCAAAAAACGATATGCCGATATTGTCCAACGCTTAATTTCCGATTCCAATATCTACCGATACCGCTGCCGATATATGTGGGATATTAAACTAATTTTAGGTAACATCACATATCTCCTGTCACGGAATTAACACGTCATGCCTAATTTTATTGTGATGCCCCATTGGATGCATTCTCAAATGCAACAAAGCTTTCAAAATGTAAACACTGTCTGTGCAAAGAATACATACTTCAACTTAAGTTGTGGAAAAAATGCCATATTTACTAATTTTCTCTCCGTCCCTCCTTGAGTCTATTACAGTGTGGCAACTCTACTGTACAATTTTGAAAACTGCATATTTCTTTCAGCTACAAACAATGCTTCATTTATGCGTCGGTAAATGCCGGCGAATCAAGGCATTATTTATCGGTTTTAATGATAGACAAAAAAAATGATAACAATATTCACCAATATTACATTTTTATGCCAATATCGGGCCGATAATATCAGTGGGCCCATATTATCGGACATCCCTAATTATTATTATTATTAGAATTTCTCATCTTCAGCGCCTGAAACAAAAAACAATCCCTTAATCCTTTATCAGGCAAGTGACTATTTTTGGTCATTTCTGCATACATTACCAGACAGTGACAGCAACGGTTTCAGTGAGGACAGTGAGTCAACAATTTCAGGTCCAATGTGGTCTACAGGGTCTGTAAGGTCCACCTCTGCATGAACAGTGAGTGTACCTGCTTTGTTAGGTACCATGAAGTAATGGTACTAATGTAAGGAATGATGTTCAAAGGGAGAATGTGGATGTGGACAGATGACTTATGTTGTTGTAATGTTCTAAAAGTGATGTTCTTTTCACCTTACATTGTCACCTTTTTGTATTTTTTGAATACACTTTAAGGATTTTTTTTTTTTTTTGGCATCTATGGGTAAAGAACCAAATTTGGTGACTTCACTGATCTTGATTTTCTTCATGATAATACTTTTTTGTTTGTTTGTTTTAATTTCATAGAAGTCATACATTCTTGGTACTAATGTAAGGAATGGTGTTCAAAGGGATCATGTGGATGTGGACAGGGGTCTGGATCAGCACTTATGTTGGTCTAATGTTCTAAAATACATATTCCTTTCACCTTACATATGTTTTTTTTTTTTTTTTGGGGGGGGGGGGGGGTTTTGGTTTTTGTTCCATTCCTTGTTTATTTGGAAAAGCATGTCATGCAAAACTTCCCTTTCCGGTACAGTTCATTATCCCCACATCAAATTTGAACGAAGATGCTAATCCGAGATTTTTAGTTGAATATATAGAACAAATAAAATAAAGAAAGACAGAAAAGTGGGCAGGAGGAGAGGGTTTACTCTGCTACTTCATCAACAAGATAAAACACACTATGATGTGTATGTTTACATTAACCTAAACAGAAATGTATATCATATATCGGCCAAAATTTACTTAGGGGGTCAAATGAGTGGCCATTTTTGTCAAAAAAGAAAAAAAAAAGTTGTAAGAAATGCATAGAACTGTGTTGAAATAATCCATTTGTGCACAGACTACTGATATTATTTGACAGTGGAAGCTATATTTTCAGAAATATTGGATTTGGAATAGCATGTGTATGTGAAAACTTCTGCTGGTGGACGGACATGACATTACCCATGATGCTCTGGTCAGTACCAGTACTTTATTAGTAATAAACTTCTAGACTTACTATTGCTAATTCTCCTCTTATTCATAAATGTTAGTATTGTGGATCTAAAACAATAACAGCTGACACAAAAACACAAAATGTGGCAGTGGACGGATGTGACATGGTTGTTCCAGATCCCATCATACTGATGCTCGGCAGCCATGTCACCGTTTCCACAAATGATCCCTGTGCAAAAACTAGGATCAGAATTATTCATTGTATAGTTTATCATCATACTAAAGAGTAAATAACAATATAGAATTGTTATTTCTTTATAAAAATGCTTATTATTAGAAAACTGTTGATTTAAAAAGTGACGTGTGGCATTCTTAATGTATGTATTGGTGTAACATAAGCAGGATGGATCAGCACCATACTCCATATTGAAACCTGTAAAAATAAAACATGTGATATGTAGTATATAATCTTATAAGAAAAATTGGGGAATCTAAAAGAATAGAATATTTGTTTTTCAGGTAAATTCAGTTCAAATATAACTTGGCCATTTGTGACATGAAAATATAGCATTAATTGTGATGAAATTGGACATTTTTGAGCTGAAAACATAGTTCATATGACCATCAACATGTTTCAACAGAACTGAAATCCTGTAAATTTGCATAACTTGCATTTACCAACACAAAGTTCCTTTAGGGATTCACTTATATTGATTTCTTATGCACAAAGACATAAATAAGACCTCTAAGCAAATTTTAGCCGATACGTTTTCAGATAACCGATGTATTCAGTTCACATCAATTACAGATTTGTTTTTCTTATATTTTAATATATACACTTGTATTTTTATTTTTATTTTTTTTGCCATTTACAGGTAAGGAACCAAATATAGTAACTTCATTGACCTTGATTTTCAACATAACAATAACAAATTTTGAAAAATTTCCCAGAAGTAATAGTCTTGTTATGCCTTCTGATAGCACACTAAGGTTGAAATTTAGAATTTCAGAGTATTTATGAGTGCCTTATAAAGGGTTAAAGATATAAATAAACCATCACTATCTGGAATTAATTCACTGTAGTTTTATTAGGAGGAAAAAAGGAACAACATATTTTGCCTGGGGTTTCTTCATGTTTAATCAGCAAAATTACATTAGGATTACTGCATTACCCCAAGACGTAGCAGAAGTTTGAGATAGATACTTTATTAATCCCGAAGGAAATTCAAGACAGATATAGATAGTATAGATACATTTGGAACTAAATTAGTACTCATTCTTTTGTCAAGTGAAAGAACAGGTTCTGATTTGAGGCTGTTTCTGTTCAAACCGGGCCTCACACCATCCATGTCGGTATTAGTTCTCTGGTCCCAGGGTCAGGATCAGGGTTAAGTCTCCATCTCTTGTCTCCTTTGTCTTGTCTTGTCATTTCCTTCCCTACGTCTGTCATGCGTGACGTTTACCACTCCGTACACCAGAGGGTCATCTTGTCTTTATTTTCTCATCCCATCTATAGAAGCTGAACTCTGTCTCGATGCTGTAAATGCACCCAAAATGTAAAAACACGGCATGTTAACATCCTGCAGTGGCAGAACCGTGCAGTTGAAGTTGAAGTCTGACAGTGTCTAATATTAATAGCGAATTCATGAGTTAGCTGTCTAGAAAAATGGTTGTCTGTGTCAAAACAAGACAACAGTAAATACGAGACTAATTAAATGTTTTCTATCTTCTTTGGGAGATACAGTGTTTCTGCATTGCCGGATCTGTGATTTGTCTCGTCAAAATAATCCGTTTGTTTAAAAAATGCAATATTCAATGTTCAAGGTGTAGTTTGTGAAAAATGAATCCGATATTTACTTCAGTGACTCTGGGATGAAAGAATCATGAGGGTCATTATATGTTTACGTCCCCCCACTGGAGTGAATAGATTCAGGACCTGCTGATACTCATGACATAGATAGATACAACACCAGTCCCAAAAAAAGTTGGGACACTGTATAATAAGTAAATAATGGCAGATTAAACACCCACAGTTTATTCTTAATAGAACATAGGAAAGAAATCAATTGGTTGAACTGAGGAAATGTATGAATGTAATTCTGGATTTGGTTGAAGTAACATGTCTCTGAAAAGTAAAGACAGGTATCGTTGCCTCTAATTTTAATTGTGATGGTTAGTGTGATGTCACAAATCATTTCCGTGTCCAAAACCCTGCTGCTAACGTAAACAGCAATGGCTGCAGCCCAGGAATCGGTCACCTTTTTCACCTTTTTGACATCCTACTTTGCTGATTTCCCAAAGTCGGTTAAAAGAGTTATTAGACTTAGTTTAAAGTGGAAGTCTGGAAGGGAAAGTTCAGGCATGAAAAAAAAAGAGGAGCTACGAGGTTGAGGCTAGTTTGTAAATTTACACATTTTCATGTAATTTCACTTTTTTTTTTTTTTTTACACTAAATCAGAGGAAAAATTTGGAATTGTCATTATTTGTAGGTTTTTATGGTCGTATTTTACTGATCTGACCTACTTGAGACTAAAGTAGGGCTTTTTATGGCCCCCTAAGTAAAACGATTGACTGTTAATATCTTCAGTGTAATTTTTTGCATTTCACAAATTCATCCTACGGGCCGGATTGGACCCTTTGGCTGGCCGGATTTAGCCCCCGGGCCACATGTTTGACACCTGGGCTTTAGGGCCACTTTTTTTTAAATCATCTTCTGCTAATAACTAATAAAAGCACTTGTCTTGTGAATTCAGACATAATGAAGACAGTATTTTTTTTTTTTTTTAAGTTCAACAGTGTGCATGGAGGCTTTGGAACAATAGTTTGTCATTTTTAAGATATTTTTAAAAGCAATTCCAAAGCAAAATCGGATGGGGCTTTATAACGTTAAAACTGGAACTGATGTGAAGTCATTAGACTATCTTGTGTTCTTGGTTTTTTGTTTTTTTTGTAATAGTCTGACAATAACTTTGTTCTCAAGGAGATAAGTTCTTCCTGTAGTTCAGAAGGTGAAGAAAGCACGTCGGAATATGAAGGATGGCGCACAAAGAGCATTAACATTTTAATTTTTTCAGAGTTCATGGCAGTAATACACAGCAGAACGTGGGCCGGGTCACACATTTCTCAGACGGTGACAGTCCAGACCTGACAGACTCTGAAGAAAGGCCAACAACAGTGCACGTCTGAGCCGCCCCTCCCGCCGCCCAAATGTTATAACCTTAACCACAGAGCAAGTGATAAAAAACAAGAGTGGTGAGAAGGTCAGCCAGGACTCAGCTGCATGTCCGGGTCTCCATTATCATACTTTATTAGAAGTGATACCTTCCGCTCTTTCAATTATATAGGGAAAAAGATTAGGACTTTTTCATTACATAGAGAAGGAGCTTTGGAAGCGGTCACACAAAATTGCAAAAAATTATCCCTGATAGTCGGCTCGCACAATTTTATACAAGGAGCAGCAAATTGTGTTTCCAGCTGCTGCTCATTATACTGGTGGATTGAGTCTGCCAATCACTCCACGCTGACCGTTCCCTCAGTGTTCAGAAAACGGATCAGTCCTGATTTAGAAATGACTACCCTGCAACACGCCGTCTTTACAGCGGCCCCCCTCCCCTCCGCTGGGATTGGACAACACCCCTGTGCAGCAGTGACCCATGATGCAAAAACCCATAACTGCTCACTATATAATAATAATAATAATAATAATAATAATAATAATAATAATAATAACAACTAGAAAAGCACTCAGAAAGCAGAGACCTCCGCCAAGGCAGATCAGCCCCCCCGCCCCCCCACCACCACCATTGCCACCAAAATTTAATCATTTGTTCCTTGAGCCAGAATCAATATTTCCTGAAAATTTCATCAAAATCTGCCCCCCCCCCATCAAAATCCTTCCGTAACTTTTTGAGTTATCTTGCTAACAGACAAACAAACACACACCCCCATCACCACCAAAGTTTGATCATTCGTTCCTTGTACCAGAAAAAATATTTCCTAAAAAAATTCATCAAAATCCTCCCCCCTCGAATCCAAATCCTTCCATAACTTTTTGAGTTATCTTGCTAACAAACAACCCCCCCTGCCAATCACCACCAAAATTTAATCATTTGTTCCTTGTGCGAGAATCAATATTTCCCAAAAAATTCATCAAAATCTGCCCCCCCCTCATCAAAATCCTTCCATAACTTTTTGAGTTATCTTGCTCACAAACACCAGCCCCCCCCCCCTCCCGATCACCACCAAAATGTGATCATTCGTTCCTTGTGCCAGAAACAATATTTCCTTAAAATTTCATCAAAATCTGCCCCCCCATCAAAATCCTTCCATAACTTTTGAGTTATCTTGCTAACAAACAACACCCCCTCCCAATCACCACCAAAATTTAATCATTCGTTCCTTGTGCCAGAATCAATATTTCCTAAAAAAATTCACCAAAATCTGCCACCCCCCCCAATCCAAATCCTTCTATAACTTTGAGTTATCTTGCTAACAAACAAACAAGTAAACCCCCCACCCCCGATCACCACCAAAATTTGATCATTTGTTCCTTGTACCAGAATCAATATTTCCCAAAAAATTCATCAAAATCTGCCCCCCCCCTCATCAAAATCCTTCCATAACTTTTGAGTTATCTTGCTCACAAACACCAGCCCCCCCCCCCCTCCCGATCACCACCAAAATGTGATCATTCGTTCCTTGTGCCAGAAACAATATTTCCTTAAAATTTCATCAAAATCTGCCCCCCCATCAAAATCCTTCCATAACTTTTTGAGTTATCTTGCTAACAAACAACACCCCCTCCCAATCACCACCAAAATTTAATCATTCGTTCCTTGTGCCAGAATCAATATTTCCTAAAAAAATTCACCAAAATCTGCCACCCCCCCAATCCAAATCCTTCTATAACTTTGAGTTATCTTGCTAACAAACAACAAGTAAACCCCCCACCCCCGATCACCACCAAAATTTGATCATTTGTTCCTTGTACCAGAATCAATATTTCCCAAAAAATTCATCAAAATCTGCCCCCCCCTCATCAAAATCCTTCCATAACTTTTTGAGTTATCTTGCTCACAAACACCAGCCCCCCCCCCCCCTCCCGATCACCACCAAAATGTGATCATTCGTTCCTTGTGCCAGAAACAATATTTCCTTAAAATTTCATCAAAATCTGCCCCCCCATCAAAATCCTTCCATAACTTTTTGAGTTATCTTGCTAACAAACAACACCCCCTCCCAATCACCACCAAAATTTAATCATTCGTTCCTTGTGCCAGAATCAATATTTCCTAAAAAAATTCACCAAAATCTGCCACCCCCCCAATCCAAATCCTTCTATAACTTTGAGTTATCTTGCTAACAAACAAACAAGTAAACCCCCCACCCCCGATCACCACCAAAATTTGATCATTTGTTCCTTGTACCAGAATCAATATTTCCCAAAAAATTCATCAAAATCTGCCACCCCCCCATCAAAATCCTTCCATAACTTTTTGAGTTATCTTGCTAACAGACAAACAAAAAAATCCCCCGATCACCACCAAATTTAATCATTTGTTCCTTGAGCCAGAATTAATATTTCCTGAAAATTTTTATCAAAATCTGCCCTCCCATCCAAATCCTTCCATAACTTTTTGAGTTATCTTGCTAACAGACAAACAAAAAAATCCCCCAATCACCACCAAAATCTAATCATTTGTTCCTTGTGCCAGTATCAACATTTCCTGAAAATTTCATCAAAATTTTTCCATACCTTTTTGCGCTATCTTGCTAATAGACAAACAAACAACCCCCCCCCCCCCCCCCCCCCCCATCACCATCAAAATGTAATAATGTATTCCTTGTGCCAGTATCAACATTTCCTGAAAATTTCATCAAAATCGTCCCCCCCCCCCATCTTCTGTTCTTCACTGCAATTTTCGAAGAGAAGGGTTTGTGGCAGCGCTCTAGCAGGTGCGCTGCCCGATGTCCCTAATCATCGAACTCAGTTTTGTTTGATGTACTTTGTACTGTCAAATGACAATAAAGGCTATTCTATTCTATTCTATTCTATTCTAACATTTCCTGAAAATGTCATCAAAATCCTTCCATAACTTTTTGCGTTATCTTGCTAACAGACAAACAACCCCCCCCCCCCCCCCCCCCCCCCCGCCCACAATCACCACCAAAATTTAATCATTTGTTCCTTGTGCCAGTCTCGCCATTTCCTGAAAATTTCATCAAAATCCTTCCATAACTTTTTGAGTTATCTTGCTAACAAACAGATGAACAAACAGACAAACCCCAATGAAAACATAACCTCTTTGGTGGAGGTAATAATAATTGATTAAACTTCTATAGCTCTTTTCAAGGCACCCAAAGCACTTTACATTATTGATTCATTATTCATTCGCTCACACATTCACACTCTGGTGGTAGTAGGGCTGGACGATATTGGAAAAAACTGACATTGCAATTTTGTTTTAACCCTGCGACATATATTGCAATATGAAAAAAACACTCAGGAGGATATAACGGCTGTGTGGCGCCGACGTAAATGGTCAGACTAATTAGTTGTATTTCGTCTTGTTGTGGCAACAGGTGTACGGTGCAAGTGTCTCTATCCACTGTCTTTTATCACCACTATATTTTTTATTTTTCATTGTAAATCGTGTATTCCTCCATATTTCATTTCCTATATTTAATTTAGATGGTCATGAAAACGCAGAGTAAATTTGAAGGTTATACGAAAACAGAGAAAATTGAAGAAAAAGCGACTTTTTCAGCAAAGATATCATTAACTAAACAGAAAACCAAGTGTCTCCATCATCTGCTGTCATTAGTGGCTTTTCCATTCACCCTCAAATTGTGTAAACATAACTTACGCATAAAAATTTGCCTAATGGAAACATGACAATTTTGCCGAAAGTCTCATTTTTTGATTAAAAGTTTTTGCGCTGGCAAGAGGTGGTTTTTCAGGTGGTTTTCAGGTGCCAAATGGTATATCACGCAAAACTACAATGGAAAGACCTTTTTTCGCAACTAGAGTCAAGTGAATTAAAAAAACGGGTGTTGACGTACATTACAACGAGCAAATACGAAAAAGAAACATGTCACGGTATGTGTGGACACACCAGGAAACCCAATCATTTTTTAATTTAGTACGAGATCGAGAGGTAATATATAATAGTAATGAATATATCTGTAAATGAACACCATATTTACATTCGTCGCCATGTTTAGGGAATGACTTCTCGTGTCATCTCGCGATAATAAATAAACAAATCATCACATTTGTGATTTAATGGAAAAACTGACATAACGCACTTCTGTTTTTTTTTTTACATTTCGTAAATATCGGTAAAGTTTTGCGCAGATGTCCAATGGAAAAGCGAGTATTTACAGGTGAATCAATGTTGTAGAAGGTAACGGTGTTTCCACGGTAACTACAGAGCCTCTGAACATCCAAATGGGTCATATAAGATGACCATGAAAAGACGACAAACTGCACTTTACACTAATTATTGACGTGTATTGGTAGGATTAGTGGATCAACAGGTATTAAACAGTTTAGATCAGTTGGTGTCTTTGGTTGCTGGTGGTGGTTTTGGTCTTTATGGGTTAAGACCTTCAGTGTGAACATAGCATTAGAGAAGGTATAAGGACTTTGGTCATCTGGGTTTGGACATCTGCTTAGGTGGGTCAGGTCCAGCTGGGAGGAGGCCCCGGGGAAGACCTCATACATGCTGGAGGGATTATATCTCTGCTGGTCCGGTAATACTTTGGCATCTCCATGGAGGATGTGGTGGTGGAGGAGGTGACGGGGGTTATGGAGGTCTGGTCTTAGGCTGCTGACCTCTGACCTGGACTGGGATAAGCAGCAGATGACAGATGGATGGATGGACTTTGAAGGAAAATACTAACTGAAAAGACAAAAATGTAGCCTGTAATCTCTTATACTTCTCCAGTTTTTTTTTTTTTTTTGTTTCTTTTTAACCCTTTCATGCATGAATTATGAGAACCTTAATGGGTCCAAACGCAGTAATGTCCCGTCAGAGAGAGAACTTTAATTGATTGCCATTCCAACGTTTATTTCAGTATAAAGTAGCTCCTCGTTTTGGATAATCCCTTATGATCCAACTAAAGCAAAAATTGAATTTAAAAATAAAAATGTGGGTCAAATTGTCTCTAAAATGTTTCTTCATAGAGATTTTGAATACTGTTTTTTGACTCTAATCAAGTTATTTTTCCTAGTGTTTTAATTCCTCTTTAGGCATTTACATTTTTTTTATGAACCTATTTTTCATGGAGTTGCAAAAATATCCCCTCATGTATTTAATTTTTGATGCAAAAAAACATGTATTTACTGATATATTGTGTGACAATTATGAAAAAATTTTTTTCAATGCTGCTAATCTGGTGTTTTGTCATATTTTAACATACTCTAAATTAGTTATTACTCACTTTATGGAGATAATATGCCAAAAAAGAAACTTTTTGTTTCAGAAAAAATGGTTAATTACAGTCTATTAACAATAACAAGCAATTGATTTACACTCAAACTTGTTAGTGCAGATCAGGTTTATCAAAAACAGCAAAGTTACACTAATGGTATGAATTACAGTGTATGGGATAATGTATAGGCATCCACTGTGTCGGCTGATATGGAACTAAAACAACGAAATCCATGAATATGAGATGAGAACAGCTGTAGAATAGCTGTCCACTGTAGTGACCACTATGCATGAAAGGGTTAAGTATTTCCTGCTGCTGTGGTGTTGTTATTTAATAATTTCAATATATATTTTTATACCTTGTGCCTACACTGAAAGAGAGCAACCCTTAATTTCATTGTAACTTTTTTTTTTTTTCTACAATGATAAATAAACAAACTCAAACTTAATTCCATCTTGATTTTCAAATCCACATTTGTTGATTTACTTTACTTTATTATATTTTATTTATCGTGTTTAATCATTCACTTATTGGTTGTATTTATTATTTGTGCATCACAGAGCTCAGATAGTGATTTTTTTTAAAAATCCTGTTTGCATAACTTGTTATCCTATTATCTACTAGGCTACATCTGCCTTATCGTGTTATCTACATTAGAACAATTAACTAGTTTCCGTTATCTTGTGCAACCAAGTTAATTATTTTGTCGGAACAAGATAATTAACTCGCTGGAACTAGATAATAATAATGAGTGCACAACATGAAAAATAGTACCTTTCAGGATGATAGAGGCTCTGTACGACTTGGATATTCAGTGCGGCTGTTAGATTACAGTTAATCACTATAAATATAAACTTTGTAGTTGTCATTATTTCTAGGTTATTATTTACCTCCGTCAAGGAGGTTATGTTTTTGCCAGGGTTTGTCTGTCTGTCTGTTTGTCTGTCCGTTAGTGTGCAACATAACTCAAAAAGTTATGGACATATTTTGATGAAATTTTCAGGGTTTGTTGGAAATGGGATAAGGAAGAAATGATTAAATTTTGGTGGTGATCGGGGGTGGAATGGGGCCCACGGGGGGGGCCACTGATCAGCCATGGCGGAGGTCTGCGCTCTCCGAGTGCTTCTAGTATTATTATTGTACTGGTTTGGCCCAGTTCAGAACATATATACAGATCATATAACAAACAGACCACAAGAAAAAAAAGTTCATAAGACATGGACATTAGGTAAAACAAAGACGGGTGCAAACAGAGGGCTATTTACAGGTGTGTTTGTGTGTGTATATGCACAGGGTGGGGAAGCAAAATTTACAATACTTTGAGGCAGGGATTGAAAGACAGTGTATGACCAGTTAGTTTTATTGAAAGTCATGAGAATTTATTTGCCACAAGAAAATTTACATCATAGAAAATGTTTTTATTCTATGTGTCCTCCTTCTTTCTCAGTAACTGCCTTCACACACTTCCTGAAACTTGCGCAAGTGTTCCTCAAATATTCGGGTGACAACTTCTCCCATTCTTCTTAAATAGTATCTTTAAGAAAGTCGACATTGCTGTGTGATGTTCTATTGGTAGCATGTTCTAAAACGCCCCAAATAGCAGAATCCAGAGGGTTTAGATCTGGGCTAGAAGGCGGCCATAAACATGATTCCCAAAAATTGCTAAAGTTGGATTTGTTGCTGTTGTCAACAAGTGTTTTGGTGTTCTTGTGTAAGATTTTAACTTCAAATCATATTTTACTGCATTTCTAACGCTCTTGTTGTCTACCTCAAGTTCATTTGCCATTTTTCTCATGGATTTGGTTGGATCCTTTAGGATTTTGGATTGGAGAGCTTTAATAAAAGCTTTGGTACGTTTTTTGTTGCTTCCTCCACTTCCAGACTTTCTGGTAATAGTTTTGCTCATAGTCATTCTCTTCTTTCCATTATAAACAGTCTTTATGGACACTCCAACTATTTTTGAAATCTCCTTTGGTGTGACCAGTGCATTCAGCAAATCACACACTCTTTGACGTTTGCTTTCCTGATTACTCATATGGGCAAAAGTTTGTGAAAAGGTATGGATAATAGTGTTAGGTATGATTATGACATCAATATATGTTTGGTTTCAAAACAACTGACGAAGTGCCTGCTGAGAAAAAACAACTAAATGTTCATTTAGGGCTGCTCGATTATAGGAAAAAAAAAAAATCACGATTATTTTAGCAATAATTGAAATCACGATTATTAAAAACGATTATTTGTAAACCTTAAAGTTGTTTATTTTTTTCTTGCAAAACAATGTAAGATATACTCTTTAAATATAAATAAAGCTTTTAACCATTAAAACAAAGTATGTTCACTTTTGTACGAAACAAAAAAATCTTTGAATGCAAATAAGTGTTCTGTAAATTCAAAGTATGTTTCCTTTTGTAAACAAATAGTGCACTGGAATGAAACTGCTCTAGACTTGCCATAGAACTGTAGCAATAAAAAAAAAAACCCACGTAAAGTGCAAATTATAAATTCAAGTATGTTCAATGTAGTATGAAACATTGTAAATTCAGTGGCGTGCCGTGAGGTTTCAGTTAGGTTAATACGGGAGTTGCAGTGTAAAGAGATTCGGAGACTGACGATTGCATTGCGGACGAAGTTGTAGACGGAGTTTTTATGTGTTTTAGTTTTTCATAAGATTATGATAAAGGTCGCGGTGGTTAAACTTTAGATGGTTAAAAAGGTTTGCTGTGTTACCGGTCGGTGCGGACACGACTACGAAACACTTTTTGCACGTAATGGGTTTTTGCTCTTCATCAAACCCAAAGTGATTCCATACAATTGAATTGGACTTGCCTTTTTTGTTTACCAAGCACTTCTGCTGCGATTCTCCTGCTATTTTTCCAGACCGCTAGGTACAGCTGTCCTCTTGGGGTGGACCTGCCGGCTAGCAGGCAGCTGTAGCTTAGAGGGGGGTGGGGCAGAGCAGCTCATGGTAGCTTGCGTGCGCGTGAATTAAACAACTCAAAATTAATAATCGTTTTTTCCCGATTACATAATTTTTGTAATCGTTGCGTGTAATAATCGAAATCGTAATTGAATTTCGATTAATTGCACAGCCCTATGTTCATTGTAAATTTTGCTTCCCCACCCTGTATGTGTGATTATTTATGGTTATTTTGTGCGAGCTGGGCATATTCATGTGGAGACAGAAGAGGGGATGAAAACAAAATGGACAGTTTAGTAAGTACAAGCATCCCTTATCAAAACATTAAATAATTGATTCTTCATGTTATAGTGAACATGGGAATGTC
This sequence comes from Sphaeramia orbicularis, assembly GCF_902148855.1. NCBI lineage: Eukaryota > Metazoa > Chordata > Actinopteri > Kurtiformes > Apogonidae > Sphaeramia > Sphaeramia orbicularis. The sequence goes on along the minus strand of NC_043970.1, from coordinate 39,866,833 downwards.
AGTTGGAGTATGTCACCTATTTCCAGTGACATTAACACAGTGGTTCTTAACCTGGGTTCGATCGAACCCTAGGGGTTCGGTGAGTCAGTCTCAGGGGTTCGGCGGAGGTCAAGACACACACTGGACTCATTAGTCGGGTGTGTGTGTCGGGCTAGGTCCGTGTATGTAAACAAACGGCTTCGGAGACTCTTTCTCTGATTGACATCCAATATACGCGGTGTATTGTTGTTGCTTATAGCACTACAACACATCCGGAAGTGTTTATAATCTCTTCCACTCGTCTGACGATGAATTATTTGAGTATTTTCCACAACGTTGTTATGACTTTTGCTACTTCCTGTTAACCACAGAGGCAGCCATGTGTAGTGTTTGTTTACATTTTTCGGTCACCGCATTGGTCAGTTACAATCATGTGACAACCGACGCACCGTCGCGGATGGAGAAATCGTATTACGCTGAAGCCGAGCTAGTGCCGTAATAAAACAATGATCACAAAAATACTGAAGGAGGATAACGAGAACTTTTTTTATACACTACATGCAGTTATCTTTTTTTATGTCAAAATTGCGTGGTTCGGAAAGTTCGGAGCGAGATGAAACGAACACCGGGTTGACCTGACGGCCTACATATGATTCGTGATGACACGCCCCGCTTGGCCATCACTGGCTGCAGGTGATCACAAGGTTAAAAATTAAAACCATTTCAGTGTGGTAGTATTAAAAAAGGTCATGTCTTTGTGAAAAGGTGTGGAATTTGTTGTGAGTTCATGCACTGTATTGGTTTTGTTCTTTGAACACAGTGATGTTAATGCACGGTTCATTTTGTGCACCAGTAAAACATATGCCTGTGTCTTGAATTTGAAAAAAATCACATTTTGTTTTTTAATGAAGAAGGGTTCGGTGAATGCGCATATGAAACTGGTGGGGTTCAGTACCTCCAGCAAGGTTAAGAACCACTGCATTAACATTTTATCAACTTAATTCCAACCCCACCTGGTTTCTATTTACCTACTGAATCATAACACTCTCACAAAACTGCCTGTTATTACTTTATTTCATCGCTGTAATGATAGACTCTCTTCCTGCTCTGGTTATAAATGAGGTCATGTGGATAAGGGTCCACATATAGACTGAAAACACCTCCATAATCATATCTAATTGTTCTATCAACCTTATCATAATTTGCAGAGTTCTACAGTCAAACTAATTCATCCGAGCTTCCCCCACATGAATATCGAGTCGCCTACAGTGAAAAGTTAAAGGAGGAGAAAAAAAAAAAAAAAAGGGGTGATTTATTTTTAAAAACTTGAAATAAATTCGAGCATAGCACAAAAAGTCCATATCGCCTCAGACAAGGAGACTATCAAATTACTTTTTCTGCAATATTGCAGTTTAGACTGAAGAAACTTATCTGTAACAACTGCAAACCTTTCAAAGCAGCAGGCCATAGAAGATGATAATTTGAATTTTAATGGGAAACAAATTTGCTTTGTGTTACTTTACATGATAAGAGAATAAAATAAATGGACACAATTAGCAGTATTTAATATCAACTTAGCCAGTAGCTGTAGTGGCAGTTATTGTATTGTGCAGATATTCATGGTCTATGTCAGTGTGGTTTAGAGCTGAAATGAGATTTACATTAACCCTTTCATGCACGAATTATGAGAACCTTAATCAAAAAATTTTCCTGAGTGTTTTTATTCCTCTTTAGACATGAAAAAAACAATGCGATTGAAAATGTTCTTCTGAAAAATAAATTTAAAAAATAATGATAAAATAAAAATAATTTAAAAAAAATTTAAAAATACATAAAAAAATTATAATGGAAAAAAAAAATCTTATGAACCTATTTTTCATGAAGTTGCAAAAATGTCCACTCAACTGGACACCATGCATTTAATTTTTGACGCACAGAAACATGTATTTACTGATAAATTGTGTGAAAACTATGGGGAGGGCTTGTGATTCTGGGGGTTTATGCTCAGGAGAGATCTACATAATGTTACCAATTCATGTCAGAAAAGATATGTAGTGTCTGAAAACTTTAATAAAGATATGTGTAAAAAAAAAAACAAACAAACAACGAAAAGAACAACAAAATCCATGAATATACAAGAGAACAGCTGTAGAATAGCTGTCCACTGTAGTGACCAGTATGCATGAAAGGGTTAAGTTCACAGGTATTTTGGGTTCAGTTTCTTTGCATGGTAGTGAAATAAACCTAAATAGTGAAGCACAAGGTAAATAAATGATACAGAAAATGCCTAGAATAGCATAGAATACAATAGGCTTTATTGTTATTACACAGGTAGTGCAATGAAATTACAATGATTATATAAAACACAATAAAATACACATATATTAAAAAAACAAAAGATATATTAGACAGACTGATATTAAACTGGGAAATTGTTTAAACTAGCGCTATCAAATTATAAAAAAATTATCAGATTAATCACAGGGTTGCTGTGGATTAATTTTGATTAATCACGATTAAAAATAATTCATTTTTAATCTATATTAATCGTGTTTCATTTTGCATGAGCAAACAGATTCAAGAAAGAAGGTAATAAATATGCACTTGTGTTTGTTGCCAAAGCTGGGCGACGCATTCGCTAAGTGGTAGCAGAATCCCTGACGAACGTTTGCTTCACGTTAATGTGGGATTTTAAAGGGGTCATATTTTACTAAACCCACTTTTGTTAGTCTTTGGTTCATTTATTTGTGTATTTTGACCCTAATAGTTCATAAAGTTTGAATTTGAACCCTCCAGGTGCTGCAAAGCTACCTTTATATTTATTTTGACAAAAATCGAGTGCATTTCTACAACCCGTTTTAATTCCTGCTTAATTTGTTACATCTATAACTAGTTACGCCACGACATTTGCACATATATGGTCAAGACTTTCGACGAACATTTCTCCGAGTACGACATAATTGTTTATCAGCAGCAGCGGTTGTAGTAAAAACTGAAAATATGTCCAAACTTTGAGCCGATTGCCTAAAATGTTCAGTTGTTGGTTGAATGGGACAGAGCAGCACAGCCAACAACCTGAAGGGGGTGGGGCCTAAAGTGGCTCATTTGCATTTAAAGGGCCAGAGCTCAAAACGACCTTTCTAGTGTCATTACTCAGAAATAGGGTTGAAGATGGACCTGTGGAGTTGAATTAATGGAGAATTCAGACCCAAGCAGAGCATTTACAGTTTATGGAGACCACAGGGAAATGTTTTAAAATGCATAATTCCATTAAACAAAAAAAAAAAAAAGCAAAATATGACCCCTTTAAGCTGGAAGTGCTTCAGTGAAAAGAAAACTCGTGTTCATTATAACTGACAAGTACACAAAATATTTAATAACAGGCGGAATATTGTTAAAATTGTACTTAATTCTCATAAAACAATTCAGGTTGTTCATATTTGTTCAGGTTATTCACATTTTTTTTTGTGAAATTCTACCCTGTTTTAGTGTAATTACATGAAAATATTAATATTTACAAAGAAAGAAATTTGGATTTGTGAGTATTTGTAGATTACTATGATAGTATTTGACTGATCCGACCCACTTGAGGTTGAATTGGTCTGAATGTGGAACCTGAACTAAAATGATTAATATCTTAGTGTAATTTTTGCATTTCACAAATTCATCCCGAGGGCCACATTGGACCCTTTGGCGGGCCGGATTTGGCCCCCGGGCCGCATGTTTGACACCTGTGGAATAATGTATGCACTTCGAGTATGCGTTCATAGACAAGCACTATATAAATCTAATCCATGATTATTATTATTATTATTATTATAGTGATGGAGTCAGCTGCAGGATCATCCGTTCACCTCTGCTTCAGTCCTCACACCCACTGTATTCGCTTTTCTACCTTCAGCTTTGATACGGCTGTTGTTTGATGTAACCCCCGACTCCGTTTTTTTTTTTTTCTTCTTCACATTGTTGGCCCTTATCGTTTCTCCTTTAAAATGGGCCAGTGTGTGCTGCCGTTTTAATTTCAAGCTTATTAAAAACAGAGCTGAAACTGAGGGAGAAGTATTAAAGGGTAGAATTAGCATGTGGAGACAATCCTCTGTGAAATTACTGCAGACGAGGGCAGCTGAAGTTACCTTCACCAACGCGCACCGTGTCAAGCCCATTCAGTGTGTTTACCTGTTTCCCACGAGTCATAATTAACCCGTCACTCACACCTGAACCCTTTGTAATCACATCAATATGAAGCAAGGCTATCATTTTTCATACGTAATCAGGAAAAAAATCATTTAATTTACGTAGGTGCGTGGATTGAGTCACCGGAAAAGCACCAGAAAATATTGCTAAATGAAGTGATTGTGTGATTTTGAGGTAAATCTACTCGTCTTTCAGGTATCGCAACATAAGATACGCTTTAATCCACATGAGCAAACGCCGTCGGGAGTGCTGTTTTTTTACTGTACGGGCTTTTATTTCAGGACAGAGAATGTTCCAGCCCGAAGGCATGTTGTGCACATTTACGAGTCCGTGTTTGGTCTTTTAAGAGCGTGTGATATTTACATGATTCGATCCTTTCAAAGCATGCAGCTCCTCTGTAGATGATATTGGAAATGATGTGCCTCGTCTTCGATACCGATCACCCTTAAGCAACAACAACAACATAAAAAAAAAACAGATTTCATTCCGACCTATGTTTGTTGCTCACTGTGCGATATGCTTTCTGTCTGCAACGTAATGATTTTATGTACGTCAATTTGTGATGTTGAACCGACGCAGAAAAAAAAAAAGAAAGAAAAAGACAAGATCAAATCAAAGCAAAGCGAGACCTCGGTGAATTATTTACAGAATAGTCTGTTCTCAGTTGAACCTGAACTTTTATTGCATTTCAGTTTTTGTATCGTGTTTATGAATAAGTGGAGCAGATAGAAACAACAATCAGATATATATATATATATATATATATTTTTTTTTGTATTACTTATGATACTTGTGACACATTGTACTTCACCTCGTCAAATGTAGTACTTTTTACTCCACTACCTTTGTCTGATGTCTTCCAGAATACTTTTTACATCCTGTTTTTGTCCAATGATAAACATGTTTCACCAGATATTGTTACCTCCACCAGCAGGTATTGTGATTAGGGATGTAACGATATGAAAATTTCATATCACGGTTATTGTGACTAAAATTATCATGGTTGCCATTATTATCGCAGTATTATTGAAATTGTGCTCAAAATTTTCAAAAAGTACTAATACACACACTGAAATAATATAATCAAGTTGTATTTTTAAATAAATAAATAAATAAATAAAATAAAATAAAATAATAGGCACAACATACCTTCTGTTGGCAGAAACATTCAAATATTAACCCTTAGTGGTCTGAGCCTATTTTGTCCGTTTTTCAGTATTTTTGATTTTGCCTTTATATACTATACAAACAAATATACCCAAATATACCCATATTTGTTAGTTTTTTTCAGCACAACTTCATCTATATCATTTGTCTATTTCTTTTTCACTTCAACCTACTATATCAACACAAAAGGCCAGAAAACACACACAAAAAAAAAAGTTCAATTTGAAAAATGTATATATTTTATTGCATAAATAACACAAAGATGCTTAACGAACCTTTTCAAAGACTTTAGAAGTGAATATTGGTTCCAAATATTAATTGAAATTAAAATTGTAATCAATTAAAACTATACTCAAATATTTGTTTTATAAATGTTTGTATTTTTTTTTTTTTTTTTTTTTTTGGTTTGTTTCTGCTTTTTTTTTTTTTTCTTCTTTTTTTGGGGGTTTGGTAGGTTTGTTGTGTAATTTGTTTGTATATGTTGTGTCTGTGTGGTTCCCTTTGTATCGGTGCATGTTTGTGTAAATGTATAATTTGAAATAATAAAAAAATAAAATAAAAAATTATAATAATAAATTAAATAAACAAACCCTGAAAGTGTATTTAACAAATACAAAAAGGTGACAACAACATAAGTCATCTGTCCACATCCACATTCTCCCTTTGAACATCATTCCTTACATTAGTACCATTACTTCATGGTACCTAACAAAGCAGGTACACTCAGTGTTCATGCAGAGGTGGACCTTACAGACCGTGTAGACCACATTGGACCTGAGATTACTGACTCACTGTCCTCACTGCAACTGTTGCTGTCATTGTCTTATAATGCATGCGGAAATGACCAAAAATAGTCACTTGCCCGATAAAGGGTTAAATCCATATCTAGTATATTTAAACTCGTTTTCTCCGGTGCCTGATAGCTCCCAGTGTCTGTCATTCAGCTACAACCATGATGTATACATTATCCCGGACCGGACCAAATGACTTAATTCTCTCTAATGTTCCAGATTAATGTACATTTTCGCTGGTTTCCATTATGTTTTTTGGCAGCGGAAGCCATTTTCAGGACTGAATGGTTCATTTAAAGCAGAAGATGAATCGGCAAACATCCCATGTAACAGATTTCCGTGGTGTTTATCTCCTCTGCTGTCACACAGGCTGCAGACACTCAGGGATTCTCAGGGTTGCATCATGTTCGTCCTGTTTCATCTCTGTTCAGTCGAGGCCTGTTGTATTTGCTATAGTACACTCTAAAAAGCTGACAAACTTAACTAATTTTCTATTTATACAGCTAAACCAGGGGTGTCAAACATGAGGCCCGCCAAAGGGTCCAATCCGGCCCGCGGGATTAATCTGCAAAGTGCAAAAATTACACCGAAGATATTAACAATCAAGGATGTCGAAGTCGTTTTTGTTCAGGTTCCACATACAGATGAATGTGATCTCAATTAAAATAGTAGCATAAAAACCTATAAATAATGACTCCAAATTTTCTTAGTTTAATGTGAAAAACATAATATTACATTACATCTATAAATAAGTAATGACAACTCCAAATTTTTCTCTTTGTTTTAGTGTAAAAACTTACATTAACCCTTTCATGCACGAATCATGAGAACCTTAATCAATTTTTTTTCCCTGAGTGTTTTTATTCCTCTTCAGGCATGAAAAAAACAATGCGATTGAAAAATTTCTTCTGAAAAAAAAAAACAAAAACAAAAACATTAAAAAAAAAAAAAAATCTTATGAGCCTATTTTTTTATGAAGTTGCAAGAACATCCACTCAGCTGGACACGACACGTTTAATTTTTGACGCACAGAAACATGTATTTACTGATAAATTGTGTGAAAACTGTGGTGAGGGCTTGTGATTCTGGGGGTTTATGCTCAGGAGAGATCTACATAATGTTACCAATTCATGTCAGAAAAGATATGTAGTGTCTTGAAACTTTAATAAAGATATGTGTAAAAAAAAACAACAACAAAAAGAACAACAAAATCCATGAATATACAAGAGAACAGCTGTAGAATAGCTGTCCACTGGAGTGACCACTGTGTATGAAAGGGTTAAATGATGAAAATATTAACATTTACAAACTACACTGGTCTACAATTTTTTAGAAATGATTTGCTTCAGACATTAAATGTGCTAAATGTTACATATTTTAATAAGATTAATTGGAAAATAAATGACAAAAGTGCCTGTTTTCTGATGTTTTCAAGGTATATGATTAAGTGTTATTACACATATATATTGGTTTATGTACATTTATATAATAGTTTTATAAATCTTCCACTAAATAGAACCTGTAAAGTGAATGTATTCTAATGTGCAGACAGTGTTTTGAAGTAGATCTTGTAGCTCTGAGACAAATATTCCTTTTGAGTCAAACCCATTCTCTCGTTAATTCTTGAATTTCACATTTAGACCCAAGGCTGTATCTTGGAAAGTTCAGCCAACCAGCATTTTTGACTTGACTTTTCTTAATCAGTGACTCTCATGTGGTAAAATTTCATTACTTTTATTCTGGAAGTATTTTCCTTGTAGACCAGTGCTATCCTTTAACAATAAAATGTGACAAACCTGACATTTTTACAGTGAAATTTTAACATTATTCTTCCTGTTATTAAATATTTTGTGCCTTTTGTATATCCAATTCGTAATATGCGTATGTATAAATGGTAAGTTAAGGTGTAATATTGTTAAAATTGCACTTATTTTTCTCAAGAAATTTCTTCTTTTTTTTTTTTCAGGGTATTCACATCATTTTTGTTTGGATAGTTTGCAAATGTACATATTTTTATAATTTAATTTTGATTGCACTAAAACAAAGAGAAAAATTTGGAGTCATCATTATGTACAGGTTATTATGCTATTGTTTTACAGGTGCGGCCCACTGGAGATCAATTTGGGTTGAATGTGGCCCCTGAACTAAAATAAGTTTGACACCCCTGAGCTAAACATTGATCAAATATTGACTTACTAGTGGCGTAGTAACGATTGCAAAATACAGATGAATGTCACCCCTAGTAGTCAAATAGTTGCAACTAATTCCTAGTGATTTCTCATTAGTATTTTTACTTGAAATGTCATCTCTGTTCTTAATTTTTCTGAGGGATGAAACTGAGTAACACATCGCAATCACTTCTTCAAGGCAAGTTTATTTGTATAACACATTTCATGTACAGGACAATTCAAAGTGCTTTACATAAAACGTAAAAGCATCACAGGAGAGGCATAAAAATACATTTAAGATGGGAGAAACTTGAAATGTAAAACATTAAAATTAAAATAGACATTAAAATAATCAGCAATAAAATGTAATTTTAAAGTTAATTTAAAAGACATTATTTAAGAGTTTTTAAGTTATATTATTATATTATATTAAACTTCTGGTATCCCATCCAGCAAAGCCCTTACTAAGCACCAAGTGTGCCTGTTTTGCACACTTGTGGAATAATGTCAAAAAAATTTTCATGCACTTTGTTTTTAATTCTTTTACACTTTTTTCTATTTCATCAGCTTGAGCCGTAAATAAAAATACCAAATACTCAATAATTGTCACATTTTTTAACCCTTTAAATGCTGTGTTTGTAATGTAAACAAACCATTTTTTTGGATGCAAAAAACAAAAAAAAAACCCCAATTTTTCAATATACTACATAAAAAGTGGATCACATATTATTTGATTTTTGCAGTCTAGCATATGTCAGTGATTAACTCCAACATAGGTTAATTTGCATTATTATTTTTGGCGCTAGGTCAAATGTTCAAAAATACTAGCATCTTTCACCAAGTGTGCATAAAATGCACACCTATAAATCAAACTATTAAATATTATATATTGATTAATTTTTCTGTTCTAATTTGATTTTATTTTTGTAAATCAAAATCAGCCCTAATCATACATATCAAATAATCATTCATTTTACATTTTTTAAACCCTTTAAAAGATCTCTTTTTATCATGATGTCACTACATTTTTTGATGCAAAAAACACAAAATATGTTTGTTTTGTGTTTTTTTCCAAATACTACATAAAAATTGGATTACATATTATTTGATTTTTGCAGCCTGGCATATGTCAATGATTAACTCCAACCTTAACATTAATAAATTAATTTCGACCCTCACCTCTCAAATGAAGCCCAGATATCAGTAAAAGCAGGATTTATGCTGATTTATGGTTCTAATGGAAGAAATAGTGCATTTTAGGCACACTTGGGAGACAGATGCTAGTCTTGTAATTTTCTTTTGTTTACAATGTGCACATTTTAGTTGGTGGCCACAATTTCAAAGATCATGCAAAAATGAACAACTTTTAATTCTAACCTTATTTAAATTATGAAAAATAATGTGAAGTTTTTTAACACGAAGTGCAAAGTGTGCCTAAAAGGCGCACCCGGATACTGGAGGGTTTATATTTAAGAGAAAGCTGCAGTAAACAATGTTTTCAGGCCTGATTTAACCCTTTCATGCATAGCGGTCACTACAGTGGACAGTTATTCTACAGCAGTTTTCTTGTATATTCAAGGGTTTTGTTGTTTTCGTTGCATATCAGCCAACACAGTGGACACTTATGTACCATCCCATACACTGACATTCATACCATTACTGTCTTTTTGCATATTATCTGCATGAAGTTAGTAATAACTAGTATTAGAGTATGTTAAAATGTGAGAAAACATCAGATTAGCTGCATGAAAAATGTTTTTATTTCATAGTTTTCACAGTATTTCATTTTCTGATGAGTTTTAAATATGTTTTTTGTTTTGTTTTGTTTGTTTTTGCTTCAAAAATGAAATGCATGGTGTCCAGCTGAGTGGACATTTTTGTAACTTCATGAAAAATAAGTCCATAAAAAAATTTTCAGTCGCATTGTTTTGTTTTTTGTTTTTGTTTTTTTAATGCCTAAAGAGGAATTTAAAAAAACTCAGGAAAAAAATCTCAACTAAGGTTCTCATAATTCATGCATGAAAGGGTTAAATGACCATCTGTATAAATGCTCTTGGATTCCTTTTTTTTTTTTTTTTTTAATATTTGGGATCTAGGTTTTATAAACATGATGAACATATACATCAGAGTCAGAACAGTCTTTACTGTCATTGCGTGTGCAATAAAATTAGGAGTGCTACTCCCGTCAGTGCAACAATATGAACAAAAAATCAATACGTAAGAAAATAAGAATTGAGTGAAAATGAAAATCACAACAAAATAAAAAGTAAAATAAAATAGAATATTAAATTTTGCAGAAAGCCAAATAAGAATAGATCAAAAGAATGATAAACAGGGTTTTTTTAATTTATTTTTGATTTGTACATGCTTAATGAAATGCCTAGTCATTTTTTCATTTTCTGACTGTGGATTCTCAGTTGAATATGAAAAGAACAAATGATACACGGATTCTTCTAGTTTCCTCATGTTGTTTTAGTGCTTTTTCTCTGTTATACTTTGGGGTCAGTGTATCTTTTGGTAACTGGATTTTCTTTTCAGAAACAAACAAACAAAAAAAAGCGGTTAATTGTTTTTTGTTTGAAAATAGAATAATTAAAATTTCATTTGAAGGTGTTTTTCTTTAGTGTCAAAACAAATAACGCAAATTTAAAAAAAATGGATTGATTTTTGTTTTCTCTTTCAAAGAACAAAAAAAACAGTTACTACCTGACAGAAAGGGAAAAACAGACCAAAAATGCCTGTTTTATTTATTTTATTTTTTTTTTTTTTCATTTTCTGAGACTGAATGTTGTCATTTTCAAGGAGAGAGCGCTAATGCCTGGGTCACAAAGATTCTTACGAATGATGGGTTTTTTCGAATCTTCCAGTTCACATGAAACCTAGAGTTCGTAGACATTCGTGGAGGGAGCATGTCGATGATGTCCAGATTTCGGGACAGGCGTTTTTGGTCCATTTTTCCCTTTCTGTCAGGTAGTAATTTTCTTTTTTTTTTTAAATGTAATTAGAAAGAGAAAACAAACATCAATCAATTGTTTAAATTTACTTTATCTGTTTTGACAGTGAAAAAGAAAAACACCTTGAAATGAAATTTTAATTATTCTGTTTTCAAACAAAAAACAATTAATCACATTTTTTTCTTTTGTTTTTGAAAAGAAAATCCAATTACCTAAAGATACACTGACCCTTCGGCTGGTGAAGTGTGCTATTTTGCAGCTTTTATTTAAACATGATTTAAAGATGCAATCATGGAATAGTCTGCACTAAACTTCTAATAATAAATGAACATAATTGCCTGAAATTTCTATCATGCTACATCATAAAATGCTGCATCGGTGCCTGAATGGATTACGCAAACGATCTAATGATCGAAACATTTCTGATGCAGAGACGGAGAATCAAACTGATATAAGCACATGCAGTTCAACACACGGCGTCATCAAGGTGGTTCTGATGGTTTTTGAGGGTTTTAAAGACAAGTGGAAACGGCACGTGACATGTTTGTTGTTCTTTTCCTCTCATCATGCACAGTCATCCGAATCTGACGTATTGAAACAGACCATTTTAAAGGGAAATGATAGTTGAACAAGAGGAGAACAGGTCAAAGTTATAGAACCATAGGGAGGAGTTTGGGTGAGTTTTTTTTTTTTTTTCATTTTCTGACACTGAATGTTGTCATTTTCAAGGAAAGAGCGCTAATGCCTTGGTCACAAAGATTCTTACGAATGATGGGTTTGTACAAATATTCCAGTTTGCATGAATATAACACAAATTTAAAAAATGGATTGATTTTTGTTTTCTCTTTCTAATAACAAAAAAAAACAGTTACTACCTGACAGAAAGGGAAAAACAGACCAAAAATGCCTGTTTTATTTTTTTTTCATTTTCTGAGACTAAATGTTGTCATTTTCAAGGAGAGAGTGCTAATGCCTGGGTCACAAAGATTCTTACAAATGATGGGTTTGTACAAATATTCCAGTTTGCATGACAGTTTGTAGACATTCGTGGAGGGAGCATGTCTATGATGTCTAGATTTCGGGACAGGCGTTTGTGGTTCATTTTTCCATTTCTGTCGGATAATAACTTTCTTTTTTGTGATTACAAAAGTTTTCGCAGTATTCAAGCCAAAGCCGTTACTCATCTCCCTCTTTCTGCCACTCAGTGGACATAATTCCGCTAGCGGTGAGGTCACGTGCATACCCTCTATTAATCACGTCCACTAAATTGAACGCTATGCATCACTGGTTGTATTTCAATTGCAAATTATACCATTACTGTAACTTTACTGTTTTTGCTAATCTTGTTTTGCTTCAACATGTTTTAGTGCAAATCTGTTGCTAATTGTTCTTAGAGCAGTTTTGATTTTTTTTTTTTTTTTTTTTGCATAATATCTTTATCAAGTGAGTAACAACTAGTATTAGAATATGTAAAAATGTGAGAAAACATCAGATTAGGAGCATTAAAAGTGTTTTATTGCATAGTTTTCCCACAGTACATCATTTTCTGATATTAAATACACATTTCTTTACTTCAAATGTTAACCCTTTCATGCACACTGGTCACTCCAGTGGACAGCTATTCTACAGCTGTCCACTTGTGTATTAATGGATTTTGTTGTTCTTTTCATTGTTGTTGTTGTTTTTTTACACATATCTTTATTAAAGTTTTAAGACACTACGTATCTTTTCTGGCATGAATTGGTAACATTATGTAGATCTCTCCTGAGCATAAAGCCCCAGAATCACAAGCCCTCCCCATAGTTTTCACACAATTTATCAGTAAATACATGTTTCTGTGTCAAAAATTAAACATGTGGTGTCCAGCTGAGTGCACATTTTTGCAACTTCATGAAAAATAGGTTCATGAGAATTTTTTTTATGTTTTTTTACATTATTATTTTTTTATGTATTTGTATGTTTTTTTTTTTATTATTGTTGTTATTTTTTAAATTATTATTATTTATTTTTCAGAGGAAAATTTTAATCGCATTGTTTTTTTTTTTTCATGCCTAAAGAGGAATAAAAACACTCAGGAAAAAAATTTGATTAAGGTTCTCTTAATTTGTGCATGAAAGGGTTAAACGTATATTGGACATTGTTGTAACCATGAAAAATAGATTCATAATTTTTTTTTTCATTACTATTTTTTATGTATTTTTAATTTTTTTTTAAATTATTATTGTTATTTTTTAAATTATTATTTATTTTTCAGAAGAAAATTTTTAATTGCATTGTTTTTTTTCATGCCTAAAGAGGAATAAAAACACTCAGGAAAAAAATTTGAATAAGGTTCTCATAATTCGTGCATGAAAGGGTTAAACGTATATTGGACATTGTTGTAACCATGAAAAATAGGTTCATAAGAATTTTTTTTTTTCATAATTTTTTTAATGTATTTTTAATTTTTTTTAAAATTATTATTGTTATTTTTTAAAAAAATTATTATTATTAATTTTTCAGAAGAAAATTTTTAATCACATTGGGTTTTTTTTTTTCATGCCTAAAAAGGAATAAAAACACTCAGGTTCTCATAATTCGTGCATGAAAGGGTTAAACGTATATTGGACATTGTTGTAACCATGAAAAATAGATTCATAAGATTTTTGTTTTCATTATTATTTTTTATGTATTTTAAATTTTTTAAAAATTATTATTGTTATTTTTAATAATTATTATTATTTATTTTTCAGAAGAAAATTTTTAATCGCATTGTTTTTTTTCATGCCTAAAGAGGAATAAAAACACTCAGGAAAAAAATTTGATTAAGGTTCTCATAATTTGTGCATGAAAGGGTTAAACGTATATTGGACATTGTTGTAACCATGAAAAATAGATTCATAAGATTTTTTTTTTTTTTCATTATTATTTTTTATGTCTTTTTATTTTTTTAAAATTATTATTGTTATTTTTTAAATTATTATTTATTTTTCAGAGGAAAATTTTTAATGGCGTTGGGTTTTTTTTTCATGCCTAAAGAGGAATAAAAACACTCAGGAAAAAATTTTGATTAAGGTTCTCATAATTCGTGCATGAAAGGGTTAAACGTATATTGGACATTGTTGTAACCATGAAAAATAGATTCAAAAGATTTTTTTTTTTTTTCATTATTATTTTGTATGTATTTTTAATTTTTTTAAATTATTATTGTTATTTTTTAGATTATTATTTATTTTTCAGAAGAAAATTTTTAATCGCGTTGGGTTTTTTTAATGCTTAAAGAGGAATAAAAACACTCAGGTTCTCATAATTCGTGCATGAAAGGATTAAACGTATATTGGACATTGTTGTAACCATGAAAAATAGGTTCATTAAAAAAAAAAAAAAAAAAAAGAAAAATTGCATCGTTTTTACATGCCTAAAGAGGAATGAAAACACTCAGGAAAAAAATTTGATTAAGGTTCTCATAATTCGTGCATGAAAGGGTTAAACGTATATTGGACATTGTTGTAACCATGAAAAATAGATTCAAAAGATTTTTTTTTTTTTTTCATTATTATTTTGTATGTATTTTTAATTTTTTTAAATTATTATTGTTATTTTTTAAATTATTATTTATTTTTCAGAAGAAAATTTTTAATCGCGTTGGGTTTTTTTAATGCTTAAAGAGGAATAAAAACACTCAGGTTCTCATAATTCGTGCATGAAAGGATTAAACGTATATTGGACATTGTTGTAACCATGAAAAATAGGTTCATTAAAAAAAAAAAAAAAAAAGAAAAATTGCATCGTTTTTACATGCCTAAAGAGGAATGAAAACACTCAGGAAAAAAATGTTGACTAAGGTTCTCATACGTCATGCATGAAAGGGTTAAACATCTGTTGAACATCCTGTAGGGCTGAAATGAAGCACCTAAATCTGTTTTACTCTCAGTCCACTAACACAGATTTGGAGTTTTTGTGGGTAAATCTGTGCCATATTGGCAGCAGATTTCATTTCACAACACTTAAAGGCGGACAGCTTTGCGTGAAAGCCTCCTAGAATAAACCAAACGGAGGCACAACATGATGAAGAACACTTTCAATGCTGTTTTAGCCGCGTTGCCCTCTGGCTTCATTCCTAAACGTGTCCTTGAATATTCCTTTTAAGCTCGATAAGGGATAGTTTCTTAAATTGTGTGTGTAAATGCTACGGCTGACCTCACCGCTCCAGGCTTTAAACACACCTTACATCTGTAATGTAGGGTCATAACTATTCCCTATCATTTGATATTCTGTTTCCAAAAGAAATATGGCTTTGAAAGTGAAGAACCAAGTCACAGCGAAGGTGATGAGTGCAGGCTGCCAGCTTTAATTTGATGAGCTTTACTAGTACAAAGGATGAAGACGAGCTACAGAGTAATTTGCTCATTGTCCCTCAGGGGTTCCCCAAAGCATTTCAGAAGATTAATATCTCACTCAGCGATGTAGTCATGTCTCATATGCAGGTAAAAACAATCACTCACAATCTGCGGACCCATACGTGTCACCTGAAATAACGTCTTGTCATATTGTCTAAGTTCAGGACACGAGGAAATCTTCTGGGAAGTCTCATAGCTCACTTATGCTGACATTGTAATACTTCAGCTTGCTAAGGTTTATTATTGCAGTGTAATCCTGAGCTTTAGGTTTCCTTAAATACAAGTATAAGCTTTTTTTTTTTTTTAATATTGTAAACTCTCAAGGTTAATTGTTACAGATCACAGTGTTATACTATGATTAACCCATAAAGACCCAAACAGCCACTGGCAACCGAAACCATCTACTGATCTAAACTGTTTAATACCTGTTGATCCACTAATCCTATCAATACATTTAAATAATTGATGTAAAATACAGTTTGTCATCTTTTCATGGTCATCAGATATGACCCATTTGGACGGTCAGAGGCTCCGTAGTGAAATATGGGAACACGTCATCTTCTACAACAGGGGTGTAAAACTCCACATTCAGCTAAATTTGATCCGAAGTGGGCCGAACCAGTAAAATAATAATATATAAATAATGTCAACTCCAAACTTTTTTCTCTGTTTTACAGTGAAAAAAGTACAATAACATTATGAAAATGTTTACATCTACAAACTATCTTTTCAGTCAATATGGATAATATGAACAAACTGGAAAAAAAAAAAAAAAAAAAGGTAATTTTGACACTGTTGTACTTCAGTTTATCATTTCCACATGTACATTATAACTTACAGATCACAGTGGATCTACAAATACACAAAACATTTAGTAACAGGTGGGATAGTATTAAAATTGCACTTCAGACATTTCAGGTTGTTCACATTTGTTCAGGTTATTCACATTTTTTGCAAAATTATACTTTGTTTTAGTCTAATTACATGAAAACATTTACATTTACAAAGAGAAAAATTTGAAGTTTTGAGTATTTATAGGTTATTATGAGACTGAATTGTTCTGAATGTGGAACCTGAACTAAAATGATTGTTAATATCTTAGTGTAATTTTTGCATTTCTCAAATTCATCCCAGGGGCCGGACTGGACCCTTTGGCGGGCCGGATTTGGCCCCCAGGCTGTATGTTTGACATCTGTGTTCTTCAACATTGATTCATCAATAAAACCCATACAGTTTAATAAATGACAGTGGATGGAGACACTTGTTTTATGTTCCTTTAATGATAGATTTGACTGAAAAAGTCACTTTTTCTTCAGTTTTCTCTGTTTTTGATATAATAACCTTCAACTTTAATCTGAGGTTTTATGAACATCTACATGATCAGTAAATTAAATATAAGAAGGTGCCTGACTTTCACTGAAAAAATACAAAATAAAGAAGATAATATTACAATAAATGGTGATAAATCACTTAAGAAAGGTTAAAACAGAGAGAAAAATTCCTTTAGGAAGTGCCAAAAAAATAGCACTGGCTCTGTATGTTGATCCACTAATCCTATCAATATATTTAAATAATTGATGTAAAATACAGTTTGTCATCTTTTCATGGTCATCAGATATGACCCATTTGGATGTTCAGAGGCTCTGTAGTTACCATGGAAACACTGTCATTTTCTACAACATTGATGGAATTGGATCAATGATAGTGGTTGGAGACGCTTGGTTTATGTTCAGTTAATGATAAATGTGACCGCAAAAGTCACTTTTTCTTCAGTTTTCTCTTTTTCTGATATAATAATCCTCAACTTTAATCTACGCTTTTATGAACATCTACACAATCAGTAAATTAAATTCAAGATTCTTTATTGTCATTCAGCATATCGATACTGAAGTAAGGCTGACATTTAAAAATTAAAATAGACAAAAACACATTTTTTTTATTTATTTTTTTTAAATAGAAAACAACAATAGCAGAATGCAGAGAGTATATAAATAAATAATGGGAACAGTGGGTGAGGACAAAGTGACCGGAAAATGTATATGCAAAAAACATACTATTGCACATTGTAATTGTACTAAGACTGGATGAATATTGCACTGTGTATTTTTATTTTGCACATAAATGAAATGGCACCAGGTGAGTAATTGTTCAGTTATGGTTTAAGTTTTATAGTCTTATTGCATTGAAATCAAGGAAAATACATGATTTACACTGAAAAAAAACCTAAAATAGAGAAGATAATATTAGAATAAATGACGATAAATCACTTAAGAGAGATTAAATTTACAGAATAATTCATTTAGGAGCTACAACAATAATAGCACTGGGTCTTTCTAGGTTAAAACACTCCACTATAAGGTTTTATTACTGTAAGTGTTATTATTGTTTGGCTGCCAATACAAAACCATCATGTATGAAGTTATGAAGCCTGGACTTTGGACTTTTTTTTTTCACTTGTAACATGCAAATCCTATAAATATCAAAAGTGTTAGAATACATTTTTGCCAGTAAGTATTTTCCAAAAAGTATCCATTTCAGTGTCTAAAATACATGACATTAAGATTCTGTTACATAATACCGACACCGTTAAATTCTATCTTCTTTAAGGTTTAATTTCACCTTTACAACATTTTCTCTCTTTTTATGAAACACTTTGGAACATGATTAGCAATGATTAATAATTTTCATTTAATCATCATAAATATTTATTATCTAGTTTAATTATAATCTGATTATATAATTCATGACCTCCATTAAAGCCCGGGGGTTAGGCAGGATTCAGTACATTAAACATTCTAAACCTGTCCAGCAATTAACTCGACAAAAAAAAGGGTGTCAGAACGCTACACTTCGACACAAAAGCAAATTATAAGTTATGTTATTATTAATGTTATTGAACTTCTTGTTCAAATACCTCATGTTTATGGAGTTTGTGGGGATTGCATGGGACCAAAGTGGTTTAAAGATGCAACGATGGAATAATCTGCACTGTACGTCTAATAATAAATGAACATAATTGCCTGAAATTTCTATCTCGCGTCATCATAAAATGCTGCATCGGTGCCTGAATGGATTACGCAAAAGATCTGATGATTGAAGCATTTCTGATGCAGAGACGGAGATTCAAACTAATATAAGCACATGCAGTTCAACACAAGGTGGTTCTGATGGTTTTTGGGGGGTTTTAATGACAAGTGAAAACGGCACGTGACATCGTTGTTGTTATTATCCTTGTGTGAATTAATTAGCTGCGGCTAAGCTAGCGCGGCATCAACTCAGCAATTTAGGTGATAACTTCGGTCATACCGGTCTGTTTAACGCGGCTTGGGTCTTGGTGGACGGCTCCTACGAGGGCCGTTCAATAAGTTCATGGCCTCACCCAGAACAGAACAACACAGACTGATAATTTATATTTTATTTTTCAACATAATCTCCATTTACAGCAATGCACTTGGTCCATCGATGTTCAAGCATCACTATCCCATCACGAAAGAATGTAACATCCTGTATTATAACAACCAGTATTTCTGGGTGAGGCCATGAACTTATTGAACGGCCCTCGTAAACACCACAATGTGTGCACTGAATGTTAACTTACTTGCGGTTATAAAAGAAGTGAGAAGTGTGTTCAAACCAACCCTCAGCGTGCTTCTCCTGTGGAGTCTCCGCTACACCTGAGCGATTAAACCACTGCATGTATATAGGAGCAGCGGTTGGTTACACCTCGTCACATGACTGAAGTGCAATTGGCTATACCTTGTGTCGTGACCGCGTGACGTCCCCGACGACAACACCGATTGGCCGCACCGACCCACATGATCATCTCACAAGAGATAATGAAACACTGTGAGATTATAATCACACTCACCAGAGGCAGACATGAATTAAAGTGATATATTCGCAGTTTTATCACTAGGGTTACACTTGCATCATGCGTAGTGATCAGAGTCTGACCTGTCGAAACAGACCATTTTTAAAGGGAAATGATAGTTGAACAAGAGGAGAACATGTCAAAATTATAGAAGCATGGGGTAGAGTTTGGGTGAGGTTTTATTTGTCATTAACTGATTTGTATTTATTATTACCTCTGCCAAGGAGGTTATGTTTTTGCCAGCGTTGATTTGTCTGTCTGTCTGTGTGTCTGTCTGTGTGCAAGATAACTCAAAAAGTTATGGACGGATTTGGATGAAAATTTCAGGAAATGTTGATACTGGCACAAGGAACAAATGATCACATTTTGGTGGTGATTGGGGGGGGCGCACTGATTTGCCTTGGCGGAGGTCTGCACTCTCCGAGTGCTTTTCTAGTTATTTATGTATTAAACTGTATATCAAACCCACCTCTCTCAGACTTAGGGTCGGGATCCAAAATGAACAGTTGAGCTGCTTTGTTGGGAGTAAAATATATAATAATACTGTGAATATTTTGTACCATATTTAGCTATGAATACAGCACATATTTGCTGTTTCATCATTTTAGTTTTGTTTTTTTTTAGGCATATAATGTTGCTAAACCTGGATCTGGCCCAAATTATAAACAGACCATCAAGTCATTAAAAACAATGGTTATGCAATCAAGTACTAACTCCTGTGTGTATCATGTGACTAAAACAGACAGAAAAGAAAACATGGAATGCCTAAAAGCACTGTTTTTGTCAGTACAATGCCATAGATATGATGTAAAACCTGAAGTGATTTTGGTTATTATCAAGAAAACATGGAAAACAGATAGATATCAGCTCTGAAATTAAACTATTATGAACTCTTTTTGTTGTTATCATTATATTTGTCCAAACCTTAATTGTACCAGGCATTAAAATGAACAAGAAATTGAAGAAAACAAGGAGTGGTCTAATAATTATTTCCGCGACTGTATGATGCGGGTCAGATATGGTATAACTAAGGTCTATCTTCTTTCTCATAATAACCACATCACACATGGTTGTGCGGCTAATCATGAGAAGCTCAAAAACTGACAAGACATTCCTCGACCAAAAAGGACATACAGTATTTCATTTGACCGTCCTCAGCTTTTATTACAGAACACATTCACTTGGACATCATATATGCCTTGCGACGCTAATGCAACGTCTAAATAAATGTCACAACATTTATTTCCATCCAGGGTTGCATTGATTTGTGGCCATGATCCTGTTTTGGTAATGGAGAGTTGGACCGCTGTGTAAAGTCCATTCCATCCCAGTGATTCTAAATGGGATCCTGGTCTGGACTCTGTGATGTCTCATAGTCCTTGGATCACTCTTTCACAATCTGGTCCTGATAAATCTTGGCATTTTCATTGCGTAATATGCCAGTGTCATCAGCAAAGAAAAAATGCACTGATATTCAGACCTGTTTGGGTGGAAACCTCATCAGTCCATTTCAATCCATTTCCTTTAGATTTATACACATGGAAATCTTTTTTCATTTGTTTTGTTTTATTAGTGTATTCTATTTAGATTATTTAGGCCTATTGCTTTTGTCTTTTCACACTTCCTTTTTTTTTTTTTTTTTTTTTTTTTAACTTTTTTGCTAGTGTTTTTTCTAGAGTGTTTTTATATGCAACTGAGCTATTGTGACCAAGTAAGTCCATTTTTTGTCTTTTTTTTGGGGGGGGGGGGGCATAAAATGATTCTACTGGTCAGTCTTTACATTAGCCTGCAGGTTTTAGAAATATTTAGCCAATGAAAAGTGTTAAAATTCACTTATGACTACATTTCTTTACTCCATTCAATTATTTAGAATATACTTTGTTTTTCCAGTTGGCTGAAAAATAACGGTTTTGGACATACGAGGTTTCTGCCCGACAGCGACAATATTCAAGTTCAGTGAACGTGGAAACACCGTCATCTTCTACAACATTGATTCACATGTAAAATCCATGGAGTTGGATCAATGACAGTGGATGGACATGCTTGTTTTTACGTTCAGTTATTCATATTTGCTGAAAAAGTCATTTTTTTTTGTCAGTTTTCTCTGTTTCTGATATAATAACCATTAACTTTAATCTGAGTTTTAAAGAACATCTACATGATCGGTAAATTAAATATGGGAAAATATTTGATATACACTTAAAAAACACAAAATACAGAGGATAATATTATCATAAATGCTGATAAATCACTTAAGAAAGGCTAAATAGACAGAAAAATTCACAAAAGTGGCACTGGGTCTTTATGGGCTAAGAAATGAGAAGCTACGTTCTGCTTCAGTTAAAGGGTTAAAGAATGTATTGGAGCTTAAATATATTAATCACTGCAGTAATTATCCAATGGAAGGATATGAAGTTAGAAATGTTTTTTTTTTGTCTGGGCTGTTTAGATGAAGAATGATTGTTTTAACTGTGGAAAGTCCAGTTGGTAGCATTTTAATTGTGTATTTCTTCTGTCTGTTAGTTGTGGTAGTTTGTTGCTGTGAGTTCGACGTGATTACTGATGTTATCTTGCTTGCAGCAATTGACATTCTGACATTTCTTTGTAAAGCACATATATTCAACATTGTTTTGATGATGGAAAAGTCAAAAAGACGTTGATATTGCTGCAGTTCACGGGGCATTTCTGTTTGCGTGGGTCTAAGAGAGGCGTTACATTTCTTATTTGCTATAGGTGGTTTAGTTTGGGAACCCCTGCTGTAAATTACACAGTTACATTATTTATACTATTGTTTTTAAGTCGGATTTCATGCGGAATTTCAACACAGGGGTGTAGAGTTCAACTCCTGCCAAAACTTAAGCAAAACATAGAGTAGTTTATAAGAAGCCTGTGATTCACTCATGGCTGGATTCCACTGGCAGCAGATGCACTGCATTATGGCTCAGATGTGGTTTAGTTCAGACCTCTGTGCAGCATCGCATCGCTCTGGGAAGATTTCAGAGGATTGTCATATGCCTGTCTGGTTATGTTAAAGGAGTGATATTTTGCTCTTTTTTTAAAAATGGAATTATGCATTTTAACCCTTTCATGCATAGATTATGAGAACCTTAATCAAGATTTTTTTTCCTGAGTGTTTTTATTCATCTTTATTCATGGAAAAAAAAAAAAAAACAATGTGATTGATTTTTATTTTATTATTTTTTTTTTTTATGAACGTATTTTTCATGGCACTACAAAAATGTCCACTCAGCTGAACACAATGCGTTTAATTTTTGAAGTAAAGAAACATGCATTTACTGATATACTGTATGAAAACTATGAAATAAAAACATTTTTACCCTCCTGAGACCCAGCAATGCATTTTTGTCCTCTGTAGGGGACAAAAGTGTTAATAAATAAATAAATAAATAAAAATATTTGAAAAAAACAAACCCAAAAAAAACCCCAAAAACTGTTGCATTATGTAGTTTCCAATCAAGACAATTGTTTAATGGAAAAAAAGCTAAAAATTTTCATTTTCCTGGGTCTCAGGAGGTTAATGCTGCTAATCTGATGTTTTCTCACATTTGAACATACTATAATACTAGTTATTACTCACTCAGATAAAATGCAAAAAAAAATATTTTTTTTAAATTACAGTCTAATAACAATTGGCAAATGATTTAGAGAAAAGAACAGGAAAGTCATAGTAATGGTATGAATGTCAGTGTGTGGGATGATGCATTAGTGTCCACTGTGTTGGCTGATATGGAACTAAAACAACAAAACCCATGAATATACGAGAGAACAGATGTAGAATAACTGTCCACTGGAGTGACCACTATGCATGAAAGGGTTAAAACTTTTCCCTGTAAATGCTCTGCTTGGGTCTGAATTCTTCATTCATTCAACTCCACAGGTCCATCTTCAACCCTATTTCTGAGTAATGACACCTGAAAGGTTGTTTTGAGCGCTGGCCTTTTAAATGCAAATTAACCACTTCATACCCCGCCCCCTCCAGGTTGTTGACTATACTTTCTTTACATTTCAACCAACAATTGAATATTTTAGGTAATCAGCTCAAAGTTTGGACCTATTTTCAGTATGGACTACAAACGCTGTTACTGATAAACAATTATGGCACACTCGGAGAAATGTTTCTTTGAAAGTCTTGACGTTATATTTTTACCTCCACCAAGGAGGTTATGTTTTTGTCGGCGTTGGTTTGTCTGTCTGTCTGTCTGTCCATGTGCAAGATAACTCAAAAAGTTATGGACGGATTTGGATGAAAATTTCAGGAAATGTTGATACTGGCACAAGGCACAAATGATTACATTTTGGTGGTGATCGAGGGGGGGTGGGGGGCACTGATCTGCCTTGGTGGAGGTCTGCGCTCTCCGAGTGCTTTTCTAGTTGCAAATGTTGTGACGTAATTAGTTATAGCCGTAACAAATTAAGCAGGAATTGAAACAGGTTGTAGAAATCCACTCAATTTTTGCCAAAATGAATATACCAAAATGAAAAATTCAAACTTTTTTTTGACCGATTAATTGATGTATTTATTTCGAATATGAATGTCAGAACAGAAGAAAATAAACAAAACACTTAAACATAAGACATAAGACATATAATACATATTCAAAAAGGAGTGCGAAGAAGTATAACTTATAAACTCCACCCCTTCTCCTTAAATAATTAATAACAGCAATAATCTTCCTAATCTGAACATATCTATACTATATACTATAATATGACTGATACTTATTATTAACCCTTTCATGCACATTGGTCACTACAGTGGACAGCTATTCTACAGCATTTCTCTTATTGTATTTTCAAGGATTTTATTATTTTAGTTCCATATCAACCAACACAGTGGAAACTTAAGCATCATCCCATACACTGCAATTCATGCCATTACTGTAACTTTGCTGTTCTTGATAAACCTGATCTGCACTGACATGTTTGAGTGTAAATCAGGTGTTTGTTATTGTTATTAGACTGTCATTAACATTTTTTTTGCATATAATCCCCTTAAAGTATGTTAAAATGTGACAAAACATCAGATTAACAATATTTAAAACATTATTTCATAGTTTTCACACAGTGTATCGGTAAAAACATGTTTCTTTGCTTCAAAAATTAAACACATGGTGTCCAGCTGAGTAGACATTTTTGCATCTCCATGAAAAATAGGTTCATATAAAACTATTTCAATCGCATTATTATTATTATTATTTTTTTTTTTTTTTTTTCATGTCTAAAGAGGAATAAAAACACTCAGGAAAAAAAAAAATCTCAACTAAGGTTCTCACAATTCATGCATGAAAGGGTTAAATAGTTTGGTTTCTGGTTTTATATTATTATGAACAAATATAATATGATTTAAATAAACACATAATACAATAACGCATATATGTAAATACATATTCATACACTGATCTATACACATATACCGACATATATACACACATACACACCACTTTTTTTATGGCACCTAGGACGATTGCACTTCTTAATTTCGTTGTATCTGTACAATGACAATAAAGACATTCTATTCTATTCTATTCTATACATACATATACATACACATACCACATACTTGTACATCCTTATAACACCCAGTGATATCCAACACCTCCCTCATCCCCATACCTCTGAAAAATTGTGTCTTTGTACCTCTTTTTAAATTCTGTCATGCTTGGACATTGCTTTAACGCTATATTAAATCTGTTCCACAGTCTCACCCCGCTGAATGAAACACAAAAACCCTTCCTAGTCATGCGTATTAAGTGAATTTTAAAGTTAATTTTCCTCCTTAAATTATAACCCCCCCTCATGAATACTGAATAATTTCTGTATATTTGTTGGCAAAAGATTATTTTTAGCTTTGTACATTATTTGAGCTGTTTAAACTTTTTTAACTATTAGGGTCCAAATACACAAATTAATGTACCAAAGACTAATAAAAGTGGGTTTAGCAAAATATGACCCCTGTAAATCCCTGATATGATCATTTTTACTTGAGTTTTGTGCGTCTTTTCTTGTCTGTTTCAGTTGTTTTTACTGTGCTGTAGCTTCAAAGTTAATGCAGTAAAGTGTAGTCATGCCTGACATTGAATAAATGCGTAGCTTCATTTTTCAAGCGCTAATTTCATTGTGTAACGGCTGATATACTCAGTGCCAATGAAAACGCAACACTTGAAGATTCTTATATTTTTTTTAAATCGATGAGGATTTGTATTCCATAAGCTCTTTGGAATTAATCATAGGCCATTTCTATACAGTAAAAATAAAAAAATCACATCCAAATTTGTTGACAAAAAATAAGGACAAAGAAAGAAACTCAAGGACCCCCAAAACCAAAAATCATAAAATTCAGTTCTAGAATTCAGTATGGAATATGACCTCCGTTTGCATTCGTACAGGCTGTGATACGCCTTCTCATGGACCTCACAAGCCTTCTGATGTTGTCCTGGGGTATATTGACCCACTCTTTCTCCAGAGCCGTAACCAGTTCCTGTCTGTTCTGTGGAGCACGAGTCCTATTGGCAACACGGCGCCCAAGCTGGTCCCACAGGTGCTCGATTGGCATCAAATCCGGAGAATAATTCTTCATGCCTCTGTTGCGTCCTGATTATGGTGGACACATTGCATCCAAAACGGCGCGCCACCTGCCGAGCAGAGATTCCGGCCTCCAGGAGCCCCATAGCATGGCATCTTTGGTCACGTGTCAGTCTAGACATCACTGAGTTATTGCAAATGATTTTGGTGCTTTTCAGCTTGCCTTTATATACAGAACATGACCACTCCTTAACTGACCACAATTCCTTACAGGGTGGGGAAGCAAAATTTACAATGAACATTTAGTTGTTTTTTCTCAACAGGCACTACGTCAATTGTTTTGAAACCCAACATACAGGGGTTGGACAAAATAATGGAAACACCTTCACCTCAAGATGATAATGCCCCAATCCATACAGCTAGAATTGTTAAAGAATGGCATGAGGAACATTCTAACGAAGTTGAGCATCTCGTATGGCCGGCACAGTCCCCAGACCTCAACATTATTGAGCATTTATGGTCAGTTTTAGAGATTCAAGTAAGACGTTGATTTCCACCGCCATCGTCTCTAAAAGAGTTGGAGGGTATTCTAACTGAAGAATGGCTTAAAATTCCTTTGGAAACAATTCACAAGTTGTATGAATCAATACCTCGGAGAATTGAGGCTGTAATTGCCGCAAAAGGCGGACCTACACCATATTAAATTATATTTTGTTGATTTTTTAAGGTGTTTCCATTATTTTGTCCAACCCCTGTATATTGATGTCATAATCATACCTAACACTATTATCCATACCTTTTCAGAAACTTTTGCCCATTTGAGTAATCAGGAAAGCAAACGTCAAAGAGTGTGTGATTTGCTGAATGCACTCGTCACACCAAAGGAGATTTCAAAAATAGTTGGAGTGTCCATAAAGACTGTTTATAATGGAAAGAAGAGAATGACTATGAGCAAAACTATTACGAGAAAGTCTGGAAGACACTATTAAAGAAGAATGGGAGAAGTTGTCACCCGAATATTTGCGGAACACTTGCGTAAGTTTCAGGAAGCGTGTGAAGGCAGTTATTGAGAAAGAAGGAGGACACATAGAATAAAAACATTTTCTATTATGTCCATTTTCTTGTGGCAAATAAATTCTCATGACTTTCAATAAACTAACTGGTCATACACTGTCTTTCAATCCCTGCCTCAAAATATTGTACATTTTGCTTCCCCACCCTGTAAGTTGAGCAGTTCATTGCTGAGCAATGAGAAAACCAAGTCTTATGAATGCAGACAAGTTCATTCAAGCATGACAATAGCTCAACCTGTCTCAGGTTGTTAAGAAATTGTCTGGGATTATCTTATACAGGTGAAACTTAAACATATTGATGCAGCTCAGGAACAATAAAACACATTCAAGTGTTGCGTTTTCATTGGCACTGAGTATATTTTGTACAATCAGGAGTCTGCACAAGCTTTTATTTTGAAAACCGACCGTATCCTCTTCATTCTTTGTTTCACTTCCTGGTTCGTCTCATCGCTGTGCTGCTTCACATGGTGACGGTCTAAAATTGACTCATATTTTAAGCGAAGCTGAGCCAATTCTGGGAGACTTCTGACACATTTGATGCAATCACTTGCACTGTGTAGAAAGTGGATTGGGATCAGTTCTGGTAACTGTGATGCTGCCATGATGTGATGCAGCCATCCCTGTTGGAATCAAAGGGTAACCGGCTCTCAAACACAGTAGAAATATCCATAAAACACACAGTATACTCCTAATACGTGTTGCTTCAGAAACAATCATGTCTGAAAATTACAAAATTACAATACTGTCACACTAAATACTACCACTTTGGTTCATAAAAACTATCCCTGAAAGTTTAGTTTTTACTGCTGCATATACTTCACTTATATCCAGATTGGCTCTTAATACAGAGACTGCATATGTGTGTGTTCATTAGAACTTTAATTAACCAACAAACATAATGTTGGCTCAGGACTTTTGCACAGTACTGTATGCATCCTACAAAGACCATATTTTAGCTTTAAATCTCATCTTGGCTTAAAAAAAAAAAAAAAAAAAAAAATCAGGCAATGCCAACCTGCAAATTAGCTCTATTTAACAATGCGTCCCCACAGGAATTGAATGTAATGAAAAAGTAATGTATGTCAGTTTTATTCTGTATTTATTTGCAGGAACCACAGCACTTATTTTGCGTCTCTGTTAAGGTTTTGGCAGTAGATTAGCTCCATAGTTGTACCGTTAGAAACAGTGTTGTGCAAGCTACTTCCAAACTGTAATGCATTACAGATTACTTATTACTGTTATTTAAAAGTACACTGTAAGCCCAGATAAGTAGAGTTTACTCAAAAAATTTGAGGCAAGTGATTGCATTTAAATGATTTGAGTAATGATCGACTGATCAGTTGGTTTAAGTAGGTTCAACTTTAGTGCCAAAAGTATTGAACTTAAACTATTAAGTAGAAAACACTAAAAGACGAGTTATTTGTACTTTAAATCTGTTGTAAAATCAACCCCACTATCCAACTATTCAACTCAGCATTTTAGGTTACACTGACTAATTTTCTCAATTGCAGCAAGATTAATTTATCATTGATGAAACAACTTTTTTAAGCTATTCAAACTCTAAATCCTATTCCTGACCAAAATAGTTACGAAATTATTCAAATTAAAATTTTGTAGCATAAATGGAAGTTGGCTCAATGTCATTTGCCAGTACAGGCAGTGTTTTTAATTTAACAAGACATTAAGATTTCCATTGTACAGTAATAGTCTTGGATGAACAGTAAATTCATTGTTCTTCCTCTGGCTCTGACTCATGGTGCAGCTTTACAAAAATACAAAAACAAACACAAAAAGGCCAATAAACACTGCCATACACACATTAAATCCAAATTAACACTAACACCACAACCCCGCTGAACCCCTGCACAGAAAAATAACACATTTTCAACAACATGCCCAATACCCACAATGCAATGCGGAGATGAAAAGGTGTGGTCATGACTAAAACTGAGTGATTTAAATCCATTCAACTTAAACTTTTTCATACTTTCAACTATGTCTACAAATTAGTAGAATATACTTAACATTTTATAGTAACATCATAAAACTTAAATCATTTAAATGCAGCATTTTAGTACATACAAATTCCGGGCTTACAGTGTAGAATAGAATAGAATAGAATAGAATAGAATGTCTTTATTGTCGTTGTACGGGTATAACGAAATTGCAAGTGCAATTGTGTTTAGGTGCCATAAAAGTATGAATAATGTATATAAAAGAGTATAAAAACTGGAAATATAAAAGAAAGACCACGATGGCATAAAGATCTAAAAAAGCAGCATAAAGAAGTGTCACTGGAAGTATAAAAGACACATAAAACATCATCATATACCCCAAGACAACATTTAGAAAAACTAAACGGTTATTTAAAAGTAATTCCTTACTTTACAATATTACTGTCTCAGAAATGTAATGCATCACATGACTCCTGTATTACTTTACGATGTTACATGAAGAGTCTTGTCATAAATGCCGTGTACTCAGTAGAACCCCCCCCCCCCCCCAATATTAAGAGATGGGCGAGCCTTGGGAAGCATAAATTTGCACCCCAAAGTACAAACAGATAAATAGCTCAGTAGGTTACACTACAGTCTACGATGTTCGAATCCCAGCAGGAGCGCTTGCATTTTTTCAACATTTTACTTGTTCAAATGTGGCGCGACGCCAAGGACACCGGTAGAAAAATCCACAATCGATAAAGAATTCTCAGTAGTTATAGAAACGTTAGCTTAACTTGCCATTGCTGATCACAGGGATCATGCTAACTAACTTCTTGAAAACAGGGTTAGGGTTTTCAGGGGACGATTTGAGTCACGCATGCGTAAAAACATTTATCTCTGTCTGCGATCTTTTACGACTCGCTACGGGAACCTCGCTAGGACGAATCACTGTTGTATGAGTCAAATTATGTAAAAGTACTGGAACAACTTTACCTTCAAGGAGTATCTTTTTAGCAATCAGAAGTGATTTCGGGAATCAATTTATCTGCCTAATTTCGGTTTCTTTCACGGCTGAGAACCAATCCAACTGACAAACGTTTTGATCTAAATCTGGGGGAAACTGAGCGGTGAAGGGTAATCGCGGCTCTATGCCAACGATTGTCCTAGCGAGGTTGCCGTAGCGAGGCGTAAAAGATGGCCGACAGATAAATGCTTCTATGCTTGCGCTACTCAAATCGTCCCTTGACAGGTTAGTAATGAGCATACGTCCATGTCGTCAATGTACTGTCTTCTGCCGTCTTCACCCATTGGCTGAATACCAACAGGAAATTGAACTTTCCGGGCTGATTTTTGATTCCTGAAGGTCTCACGGTCTTACTGTTATTTTTTTTTTTCATTTTTAGCAGTTAAATCATGGGCGAAAATTGTGTTGTAATCAAGGTTATTATCGTTAACAAAAACTAACGAAAAGACAAAAACTAGAATTGTAAAAACATTCTCATTAACTGAAAAAAAATAAAAACTAGAATTAAAAGAAAAAAAAAAAGATAACTGACTGAAACTGTATTGTGTGCTTACAAAACTAACTAAAACGTATCAAAATTATGGATAAAATTCCCTTTGTTTTCGTCTTTGTCAATGTCGGATTGATACGAAATCGATTTATTTCCCTCAAGCAATTTTAGCTGCCGGCACCATATGATATTTAACGGTCCGTCACTTCTCGTCACTTGTGGTTTAGAGTCGTCTTCTTATCCCCACTCTACCTTGAAACATGCAGACTAAAGTTGGGAGAAAAGCAGCAGAGTGTATGGGATTTATTGGAATTTGACGGCGAAGAAGATAAAAAAATAAAATAAAATAAAATAAAACTAAGCATTTAGAAAATAACGAAAACTAATAAAAACTAGCAAACCTGCTCTAAAAACTAACTGCTAACTGCATTCGAGAAAAAAAAAAGTCAAAACGAAGTAAATGAAACTATAATGAAAAATCCAAAACTATTATAACCTTGCTTGTAAAGCAAGCGCGATTGAACGTGTAACAAGTAAAATATTACTGAAATTTGATTAGTAATGCCTTATACTACTACATTACAGCAACAAGTAATCTCTTACTGTAATGCATTACCTTTCTAACATGTTACTCCCAACGCTGGTTATAAACGTATCTTCTAAGCACAGAAAAATGTTCACCCATATGTGTAACGTGCCTGGGTTATCACTTTTCACTTCACACCTTCCATGTTGACAGCACATCTCTTTGATTACTTTTCGGAAACATCTTTTCATGGCTGATGAGATTGGCGTGTTGGGAGAAAGAAAGCACAGTTTGAATCAGCGGAGTTGAGTTGCAAAAGCTTTTTATAGCGAATCCTTCAGGAGCGATTGGAGGACAAAATCCAGCAGCACAGTTTGGAAAGAGCTACCGGACTTTTCACCTCGACACAAACCTTGCATAATTCATCACAGAGAGTTCACGAGGGTTAAATGGATACATAAGCTACAACTACCTGAAGTCAAAACATACGCTTTGTACTACGATGCCGCTTTTCTAATAAGCTAAAGCTCAGTGTGGTTTTAGACGATGAGCTCGTCAGCCCTGCTTTGCATTTGACTGGATTATGTTTCGTAACCGCCTCCGACTTCAGGGTGAGTCACGGAAAATATACCTTAACATTAAGAAAAAGGCTTAAATACACAAATATCCAAAAGTGTAACAGCACAGCATGAGGTGTACTGCAACACAATAAACCAAAAACAGCACAAACCTGCAACTGGGACTTTGGAACTTTTCTTTATTTTTAGCTCCGCAACTGTTTTTCTGTATTTATTTATTTTTTTCTAATTGATTGACCTGTCAGTTACTCTACTGATTGATTCATGCAGTTATTGAAAGTTGTAAAACATCGAAAAAATAAAAAATAAATCCCCCAGATCCCAGTGTGACTCATTGGACCTGTTTTGTGTGAGCTAAAGCCAAAAATGAAAAAAAAAAAAAAAGTCTTTAAAAGTGAATACCCTAATCTATCGGGAAGTTTGTTATTTTCCATTTTTTATCGACAGAACAACGCTGTCCATCAACCTCACATCTGAGTATTTCATCAAACATCCTGACATCTTTCACAGGATCATCATTTCACATTCTCAAAACTGAAGCAGCTTGAAAAACATCCAGCAAAAACTCAGACTCTTAAATTGAAATGATTTATCCTCCTGAGACCCAGGAAAGTGAAAATTGTAGCTTTTTTACATTAAACAGTTGTCTTGATTGAAAACTGCATAATGCAACAGTTTTTTTTAGATGCATTTTTTTTTTTTAATTCTTTATGTATTTTTTAATGGAATGTCCTTTGCAATGGACACCATTTTTTCCAACATTGTTTTTATTGGAATCAAGGTGAAAAAAAAAAAAAAAAAAAAAAAAAAAGTGACAGTCATAGAAGAAAAAACAATGCTTTTGGATTTTTCACATCACATAAATACAATACCCACCCTACAAATTCCCAGGTAATGCATCCCAATCTGAGTTTAACTCTTTCATGCATAGTGGTCACTACAGTGGACAGTCATTCTCCAGCTGTTCTCTTGTATATTCATGGATTTTGTTGTTTTAGTTCCATATCAGCCAACACAGTGGACGCTTATGCATCATCTCATACACTGCAATTGAAAACATTATTGTAACTTTGCTGTTCTTGATAAACCTGATCTGACATGTTTGAGTGTAAATCAATTCCTTATTGTTATTAGACTGTAATTAACAACAAAAGTTTTTGTTTGTTTGTTTTTTGTCATATTATCATATTTTTGCATATTATTAAAGTAAGTAATGACTAGTATTAGAGTACACTACAAACCAAAATTTAAGTTTGTTTTTTTTTTTGTGGGGGGGGGGGGGGGGGGGGGGGGGGGGGGGGGGTCATTTTTTGTCATTTTTGCCATTTGTAAATAAAACTATGTCTGGTCATTAACAAAAATGTGTTTCAATTCACACACAAAATGTAAAAAGCATTGTGCAAGAATCCCAACTGAAAAAAATAGCCCAAAAATTTAAAACATCCATAAGTTTTTGTTTGTAGTGTATGTTATAATGTGAGAAAACATCAAATTAGCAGCATTTAATGTTTTTATTTCATAGTTTTCACACAGTACATCAGTAAATACACATTTTGTTGCTTCAAAAATGAAACGCATGGTGTCAAGCCTAATGGACATTTTTGCAACTCCACGAAAAATAGTTTCATAAAAAAAAAAAAAAATAATAATAATAATGATTGCATTGTTTTTTTTAAAGCCTAAAGAGGAATAAAGAAAAAAAATCTTGATTAACATTCTCATAACACTGGGTTACAAAAAAATATTTTTTGCAAGTTGTCTAGGTTTTTTCAACTGAATTAGGACCATTTTGCACCGCTAAATCCAAAAATGACATCTGTTTTTCTCAATCAGGTCAGGTTTTTTTTGCTAATTTGATTTTGAAAAATTAGATCTTCTCACAAAATATAATAATTAATACCGAAATAAGACTGGTAAGCACACTTTATGAAACTTGTGACTTGATTCCTGTCAGGTACAATGGTGTATTCACCGCAGATGTAGCAGAATACGTCAGGCTTATTTTTGCAAGATCTTCTAGTCAAAGCCATTTCATTCACATGTAATATTAAAAAAAACATTAATCATAAATTGGCAAAAGTAAAATCTTCAGAACTCGTTTATTGTAAGAAATATGAAAGAATTTTGTATCATATGATGTGAAAATGCCCATAAATGTAAGCAAAAATGTTAAAAAGCCGATATGTAGCATAGTTCAGAAAGTTGACCTGATTGAGCAAAATTAATGTGATTTTTGGATTCAGGACACCAAAATTATCCTAAATCAGCTCAAAAAACTTAAACAATAAATTTGTTGTTAACCAGTGTTATTTATAGTTTATTATGATAGTATTTTACTGGTCTGACCCACTTTAGATGGAATTGACCTAAAATTATTTTAACATCCTTGATTGTTAATATCTTCAGTGTAATTTTTGCATTTCAATAATTCATCCCGCGGGCCAGATTGGACCCTTTGGCGGGCCGGTTTTGGCCCCCGGGCCGCATGTTTGACACCCCTGCTCTATTTAGAATGGACAGCATTTTTGAGTAAAACTGTCAAACTTGTGTCCCCTACAGAGGACAAAATGGCACTGGTGGGTCTCAGGAGGTGATATTGTTTTTAATGCTGATGTACTGACATACAATTCACATCTTGTTGCCATTTCTCTCGAGATGCATAGATAAATTGCTTGTGTGATATAGACGGCGAAATCACAGCTCTATTCAGATTCGGTAAAGAAGCTGTAAATTGTCTGACACCATGATCTTTGATTGCTGCTGAGGTTTTGTCTGCTGTGGGTAGATTTGTTTTGTTTGTTTCTTTTCTAAGCTGAGTTCATCAAAGTGTCAGTGTTTTGACACCATATTAACTATACTTTATTTCAAGTAAAGTAAAATACACTCCCTAAGAAAAACAGATGAATAAAGATATTATATGGGTGGAAGTTCAGATGATATTCTCCTATATGGGCACCACCACCTCCTCCCTGTGTTATTGTTTGTTTAGACACTGGTTGATTTTAATATTTGTTCTGGTGCTTATATAGATTCTGACATCCACACTATAGACACACTGATGAACACATATACATACATCTTACATAAATGTATTTTTACTTGAAAGAATCTTCTGTGGTCTAAACCTTTAGTCCTTCCTCAAAGCAGGGTCGTTAAAAAATGGGGGCTCATCTGGGATAAGCTGCAGAAGCTGATATTTATATATTTTATTTATATTTATTTATTTAGTTGTTTTTTTGCTTATCAATCATTTATCTACCAGTACTAATATTTTGCTGGTTGATTTTTGTTTTGGTTTCACTGTCTACATGTTCAAAATTTCATTCATTCATAGATGTGATGTAATATTATGTTTTTCACATGAAACTAAGAAAATTTGGAGTCATTATTTATAGGTTTTTATGCTATTATTTTAGTTGACATCACATTGGTCTGTGTGTGGAACCTGAACAAAAACAACTTTGACATCCTTGATTGTTAATATCTTCAGTGTAATTTTTGCACTTCGCAGATTGATCGCACGGGCTGGATTGGACCCTTTGGCAGTATTCTGTGGTCTAAACCTTTAGTCCTTCCTCGAAGCAGGGTCATTAAAAAAAATGGGGGCTCGTCCAGGATAAGCTGCAGAAGCTGATATTTATATATTTTATTTATATTTATTTATTTAGTATTTGTTCTGGTGCTTATATAGATTCTGACATCCACACTATAGACACACTGATGAACACATATACATACAACTTACATAAATGTATTTTTACTTTAAAGAATCTTCTGTGGTCTAAACCTTTAGTCCTTCCTTGAAGCGGGTTCATTAAAAAATGGGGGCTCGTCCAGGATAAGGTGCAGTAGCTGATATTTATATATTTTATTTATATTTATTTATTTTGTATTTTTCTGGTGCTTATATAGATTCTGACATCCACACTATAGACACACTGATGAACACATACACATACATCTTACATAAATGTATTTTTACTTTAAAGAATCTTCTGTGGTCTAAACCTTTAGTCCTTCCTCGAAGCAGGGTCATTAAAAAAAATGGGGGCTCGTCCGGGATAAGCTGCAGAAGCTGATATTTATATATTTTATTTATATTTATTTATTTAGTATTTGTTCTGGTGCTTATATAGATTCTGACATCCACACTATAGACACACTGATGAACACATATACA
Source organism: Sphaeramia orbicularis (assembly GCF_902148855.1). Classification (NCBI taxonomy): domain Eukaryota; kingdom Metazoa; phylum Chordata; class Actinopteri; order Kurtiformes; family Apogonidae; genus Sphaeramia; species Sphaeramia orbicularis. Next base: position 39,830,976 of record NC_043970.1, on the reverse strand, counting down.
TACATCTTACATAAATGTATTTTTACTTTAAAGAATCTTCTGTGGTCTAAACCTTTAGTCCTTCCTCGAAGCAGGGTCATTAAAAAATGGGGGCTCGTCCGGGATAAGCTGCAGAAGATGATATTTATATATTTTATTTATATTTATTTATTTAGTTGTTTGTTTGCTTATCAATCATTTATCTACCAGTACTAATATTTTGCTGGTTGATTTTTGTTTTGGTTTCACTGTCTACATGTTCGAAATTTCATTCATTCATAGATGTGATGTAATATTATGTTTTTCACATGAAACTAAGAACATTTGGAGTCATTATTTATAGGTTTTTATGCTATTATTTTAGTTGACATCACATTGGTCTGTGTGTGGAACCTGAACAAAAACAACTTTGACGTCCTTGATTGTTAATATCTTAAGTGTAATTTTTGCACTTCGCAGATTGATCGCACGGGCCGGATTGGACCCTTTGGCAGTATTCTGTGGTCTAAACCTTTAGTCCTTCCTCAAAGTGGGGTCATTAAAAAATGGGGGCTCATCCGGGATAAGCTGCAGAAGCTGATATTTATATATTTTATTTATATTTATTTATTTAGTATTTGTTCTGGTGCTTATATAGATTCTGACATCCACACTATAGACACACTGATGAACACATATACATACATCTTACATAAATGTATTTTTACTTTAAAGAATCTTCTGTGGTCTAAACCTTTAGTCCTTCCTCAAAGCAGGGTCGTTAAAAAATGGGGGCTCATCTGGGATAAGCTGCAGAAGCTGATATTTATATATTTTATTTATATTTATTTATTTAGTTGTTTTTTTGCTTATCAATCATTTATGTACCAGTACTAATATTTTGCTGGTTGATTTTTGTTTTGGTTTCACTGTCTACATGTTCGAAATTTCATTCATTCATAGATGTGATGTAATATGTTTTTCACATGAAACTAAGAACATTTGGAGTCATTATTTATAGGTTTTTATGCTATTATTTTAGTTGACATCACATTGGTCTGTGTGTGGAACCTGAACAAAAACAACTTTGACGTCCTTGATTGTTAATATCTTCAGTGTAATTTTTGCACTTCGCAGATTGATCGCACGGGCCGGATTGGACCCTTTGGCAGTATTCTGTGGTCTAAACCTTTAGTCCTTCCTCAAAGTGGGGTCGTTAAAAAATGGGGGCTCATCTGGGTTAAGCTGCAGAAGCTGATATTTATATATTTTATTTATATTTATTTATTTAGTTGTTTTTTTGCTTATCAATCATTTATGTACCAGTACTAATATTTTGCTGGTTGATTTTTGTTTTGATTTTACTGTCTACATGTTCGAAATTTCATTCATTCATAGATGTGATGTAATATTATGTTTTTCACATGAAACTAAGAAAATTTGGAGTCATTATTTATAGGTTTTTATGCTATTATTTTAGTTGACATCACATTGGTCTGTATGTGGAACCTGAACAAAAACAACTTTGACGTCCTTGATTGTTAATATCTTCAGTGTAATTTTTGCACTTCGCAGATTGATCGCACGGGCCGGATTGGACCCTTTGGCAGTATTCTGTGGTCTAAACCTTTAGTCCTTCCTCAAAGTGGGGTCATTAAAAAATGGGGGCTCATCCAGGATAAGCTGCAGAAGCTGATATTTATATATTTTATTTATATTTATTTATTTAGTATTTGTTCTGGTGCTTATATAGATTCTGACATCCACACTATAGACACACTGATGAACACATATACATAAATCTTACATAAATGTATTTTTACTTTAAAGAATCTTCTGTGGTCTAAACCTTTAGTCCTTCCTCAATGCAGGGTCATTAAAAAATGGGGGCTCGTCCAGGATAAGGTGCAGAAGCTGATATTTATATATTTTATTTATATTTATTTATTTTGTATTTTTTCTGGTGCTTATATAGATTCTGACATCCACACTATACACACACTGATGAACACATATACATACAACTTACATAAATGTATTTTTACTTTAAAGAATCTTCTGTGGTCTAAACCTTTAGTCCTTCCTTGAAGCGGGTTCATTAAAAAATGGGGGCTCGTCCAGGATAAGGTGCAGTAGCTGATATTTATATATTTTATTTATATTTATTTATTTTGTATTTTTCTGGTGCTTATATAGATTCTGACATCCACACTATAGACACACTGATGAACACATACACATACATCTTACATAAATGTATTTTTACTTTAAAGAATCTTCTGTGGTCTAAACCTTTAGTCCTTCCTCAAAGCAGTGTCATTAAAAAAAATGGGGGCTCATCCGGGATAAGCTGCAGAAGCTGATATTTATATATTTTATTTATATTTATTTATTTAGTATTTGTTCTGGTGCTTATATAGATTCTGACATCCACACTATAGACACACTGATGAACACATATACATACATCTTACATAAATGTATTTTTACTTTAAAGAATCTTCTGTGGTCTAAACCTTTAGTCCTTCCTCAAAGCAGGGTCGTTAAAAAATGGGGGCTCATCTGGGATAAGCTGCAGAAGCTGATATTTATATATTTTATTTATATTTATTTATTTAGTTGTTTTTTTGCTTATCAATCATTTATGTACCAGTACTAATATTTTGCTGGTTGATTTTTGTTTTGATTTTACTGTCTACATGTTCGAAATTTCATTCATTCATAGATGTAATGTAATATTATGATTTTCACATGAAACTAAGAAAATTTGGAGTCATTATTTATAGGTTTTTATGCTATTATTTTAGTTGACATCACATTGGTCTGTATGTGGAACCTGAACAAAAACAACTTTGACGTCCTTGATTGTTAATATCTTCAGTGTAATTTTTGCACTTCGCAGATTGATCCCACGGGCCGGATTGGACCCTTTGGCGGGCCGCATTTGGCCCCCGGGCCGCATGTTTGACACCCCTGATTTAGAATGAACTATGGTAATATATGCAGTCTTTCGCCTCCCAAAGAACCACAGCTCCACAGTGCCTTCCACATGGAGCTCAATAATGCCTCTTGAAGGCCAGACACATCATTTCTAAATGCTTTGGGAAAAAAAAAAAAAAAGTGTTAATTGCAGACATGTGAAATCACTCAAGTGCTACCTTCCTGCGTGTCTGTGTGAGTATGTTTTGCTGAGGTTGGTGAGTTTAGTACAGCATCATTTAATTATGTCTTAATTTAATCCCACAATCAGGCAACGGCAAGTGGGATGCAGCAAAATGGATGTCAGAGCTGTGTGTCCCCACAGGCAGATAAAACATACACATGACAAAAGGGTAGCGATTCAATTATGGCCATACTGGGAGAGCTTCTGAATGATAAAAGCCATTCAGAAGCGCAATAAACATGACAAGTTATCAACACTGGTTCAGTATTCCTTAATTGTAGGAAATAGAAAAGGCCTGTACACTTAGCACATTAGTTGTAGATAGAAACAAATGGCAACATCGTTTTTTGGAATATAATGGATAACGGTGATGGTTTAAGGACAAAAATAGTCAGTTTTCATGCAGAGAGTTGCTACATAATGCAACCTGTTTTCTGCAATGCACTATGTTTTGTTTTCTTCACTATTTTCCTCGTAACCCTTAAAGACTTAGAACTATTTTTGTGGCAAATTGTCTTCATGTAAGATTCCCTAAGTGATTTATAATGATTTATTATATTATTGTCCCCTGTGTTTTCCTTTTTTTTTTTTTTTTTTTTTGTAAACATCAGGTATTTTCCTACATTTAATTAAGTGATCATGTAGTGCATTCTTAAAAACTCAGAGTAAATTCAAAGGTTGTTGTATCAAAACAGAGAAAACTGAGGGAAAAAATGAGTCTTTCAGCAAAACATATCATTAACTGAACATAAAAAAACATTCATCTGCAGACAGCGTCATTTGTCAAACTCCATGGGTTTTACTGGTGAATCAATGTTGCAGAAGATGACGGTGTTTCCACGTTCACGACGGAGCTTCTGAATGTTAAATGGGTCATATCTGATGACGATGGGAAAACAAAAAAAACTGCATTTTATCTGAAATATTTACATGTATTAATGGGTGTAGTGCTTCAAAAGTTACTAGACATTTTAGATCAGTCAGTCCTTTTTTTTCATTGTTTGGGTGTTTAGGGCTGATGATGCCTTCTTTTATTTTTAATTCTATTTTCATTTTCTATACTCATTACACATTTACACATTCACATTTAGCCCATTTCAAGAGCTTTTTTTTTCATTGTTGCTTGTATATACAGCATAGATATAGTACTACATATATAGTATAGCATAGTGTAGTATTGTATAGTATAGTGTAGAATCATTTAGTATAGAATAATATAGTATAATATAGTGTCGTATAGTACAGTGTAGTATAGTATATTACAGTATTTATAGTATGGCATACATAGTATAGTATAGAATAATATAGTACAGTATAGTATAGTACAGTATGTGTAGTATAGTATAGTAAAGTATAGTGTAATATAGTATAGTATAGCATAGTATAATATATTGTAGTATAATATAGTATAGCATAGTATAGTATAATATATTGTAATATAGTATAGTATAGTATAATTTAGTATAGTGTAGAATAATTTAGTATCGAATAATATTGTATAATATAGTGTTGTATAGTGTATTACAGCATTTATAGTATGGCATACATAGTATAGTGTAGTGTAATATAGTGTTGTATAATATAGTATAGTATATAATAATATAGTACAGTATAGTATAGTATGGTATGTATAGTATATTAAAGTATAGTGTAATATAGTATAGCATAGTATAGTATAATGTATTGTAGTATAATATAGTATACCATAGTATAATATATTGTGGTATAATGAAGTATAGTATAATACAGTATGCACAGTATAGTAAAGTATAGTGTAATATAGCATAGTATAGTATAATATAGTATAGTACAGTGTACATAGTATAGCATAGTATAGTGTAGTATAGAATAGTATAATATGCACAATATAGTTTTATATCATATAGTATAGTAAAGTATTGTATAATGTAGTATAGTATACTGCAGTAGGCCTATAGTATAGTATAGTAAAGTATAGTATAGTTTTGTAAAGTATTGTGTAATATAGTATACCATGGTATAGTATACTACAGTAGGCCTATAGTATAATAAAGTATTGTATAGTATAGTACAGTGCAGTGTAGTGTATTGTTACTATAGTATAGTATGGTATAGTACTTTTCAGCATAGTAGTAAAAAGCCTTTGTGAATCATGTATAGTGGAGTTTATGTGTACAAAAAACCTAAAACATATCATTATCTCACACATAGTTAATTCTCAGCCTGCACTGTTAAAGCACAACACCCCCCCCCCCCCCCCCCCCCCCACCCAAACCCCCACCAAAACATAAGAGTGTGACTGCTGCATATTTATGTGGGGATCAGAAAGGCAGTCTTTTATTTTACGTGCAGGTTGTAAAGTGTCTTTCCTTAGCTGCCTCTGCCCACAGGTTCTCCTCTTCTTTTCTTTATTTACTGCTGCTGTCAACTGTCTTGCTTCAGCTCCAACAGCCGCTCACCAAGACACATTTTTCTCTCATAACCAGACAGTCACTGAAAAATAAGTGTTGACTGAGTTCACCTGTGAGATCCGACTTCCTGTTTTCTCTACAGTATGACATCGTAGACGCTCGCTAAATCTCTTTACACTGGTGCATATTTTAATTTGAAAGGTGAGGATTTGATTGAAAATGTGGTATAATTTTGTAATTTGGTGTTTTATAGTGAATCTCAGTTTGGACTTATGAACCTCTGGACATTTAGGGAGTTCACTGTGAGAATCGTAAGGGTTTACGATAGCAGATGGATGTTTCCTGCATTTTCCGTATAGCTCAAAAGAGTTTTATGTAGTATTCTACCCAATGTTTCTACCCCAGAGCAATCATTACAAAGAGTCCTACAGTACCTTCTACGACAAAACTCCTCCAATTTTACATTTCCGTCATTCCGTACCATTGCCATTAGTGCTGGCGTATCCCAGAGCAGTTTTTCCAGCTAATTGTCTCCATGACGACAACCAGTAGTGCACACAAAATCCTCTTTTCAATAGGGCGGTCTCCAAGACTTTGCACCTGTTTTCATTTGCGCAAGGATCTTAGTAAATCACCCGTAAACTGCGGTTCAACCCCACACGCAAAATTCTAGATTGAGCACGCAAATTGGGATCTTATGCCGCGTTTCTATTACATGGTACCGGCTCAACTTGACTCGGGTACCAGGTCCTATTCCTGGAGACCGTTTCCATCACAGGATACTACCGACTTTACAGTACCTGGTCGTCATAGCGATGCGGCACGTACTTCCGTGTCGTCTGCTCCGAGAGTTGCTGATAAACTCGCTCGTTGCGTGTTGTCTCGTCAACCTCATGCCTGAATTTTTACATCTGAATCTCCTCGACAAACCATGGTACAGTTTTGCGGGCTGTCATCATGTGGATTAACCTACCGTTATATTTACTGTCAACTTCCGCATCTGTTTTTTTGTAAAACGGCGGGTCACAGAGACGACTCTCTGACCAATCAGTGTCTGCAGTGTTTAAACATCACGTTTTAGTATCTGGTCCCCAGTCCTGGAACCTTGGCGGAAGTAATACCAAAAAACTAGTACGGGGTACCAGATTCCAGGTCCTTTTTCGTAACGGAACGCAAAAAGGCTGAATCGAGTCAAGCCGGTACCACATAGTAGAACGCGGGCATTAGTAGTTCCGGCCCTACAGGGTGGGGAAGCAAAATTTACAATGAACATTTAGTTGTTTTTTCTCAGCAGGCACTACGTCAATTGTTTTGAAACCAAACATATATTGATGTCATAATCATACCTAACACTATTATCCATACCTTTTCACAAACTTTTGCCCATATGAGTAATCAGGAAAGCAAACGTCAAAGAGGTGTGTGATTTGCTGAATGCACTCGTCACACCAAAGGAGATTTCAAAAATAGTTGGAGTGTCCATAAAGACTGTTTATAATGGAAAGAAGAGAATGACTATGAGCAAAACTATTACGAGAACATCTGGAAGATACTATTAAAGAAGAATGGGACAAGTTGTCACCCGAATATTTGAGGAACACTTGCACAAGTTTCAGGAAGCATGTGAAGGCAGTTATTGAGAAAGAAGGAGGACACACAGAATAAAAACATTTTCTATTATGTCAGTTTTCTTGTGGCAAATACATTCTCATGACTTTCAATAAACTAATTGGTCATACACTGTGTTTCAATCCCTGCCTCAAAATATTGTAAATTTTGCTCCCCACCCTGTATGTGCCATAACTGACTGGAAAAAACGCTCACAATTAATATATTACAAAAAGTCTCTAGAGGAATAATCTAGATTTTTGTGATTTTGGCTTTTTTCACGATTCTCAGAAAGCCAAAACCTTGATCAATCAACTTATTCAATGCATTGCTCATTCCTATAAGGAGTTCCGATGTCTGGTTATAAAAAATATCACTAGAACAGCTGTGGATTTTCCTGAGATCATGAATAGACACTGATTCCAATAAACGCAGAAGTCAGAAGAAGACAAACCCTTACGTCATCAACCAAGCAAACTGTTCTGTTCATTTGTCTACAGTGGCGGCAATACTTGTCTATCTGTTAGCCTGTTTGAAGCAAAGTGAAGATTACAGTAATATCGGTTAATTTAACAAAAAAAAAAACAGCAGTCAGATCATACGCAGCTATTTTTTTACTTATTTATTATTTTGATTATAGTCCTGGTTGTGACACAAAGTGAAAGAAATGTCTAGGCTTTATATTTACCTCTCATTCTCAGACACTTAATTGTGCAGTATACTCGCTGGCCTGTCCTGGTGTTGACCATGAACCGAAAAGTCGATGGAATACTTCATTGTTGATAACTCAAAGTGTAATTCCAGGACTGTGGGTCCGCTGTGGGTTTCAGGAAGTTCTCCAACCTCTTGGGCTTCTAAAACCTTTTTCAAAACCCAGTGGATTGACTGAAAAATTCATGGTTGTCAACCTGTCAAGCATCTGCTTTTGTGGCTGCTGCAAAAACTGACACCTATGGAGATACGAGCATTCCATCTTAGAGCAGTGAATGTAAATCTGTTTGTGGCCTGAGAGGATTTAATGACAGTCATTTCACTGACAGCACGGCGGTTGTATTATGTATTATTTTGATGTCCGGGTTTTTTTTGTTTTTTTTTTCAAAGAGACTCCTGTAGCTGCAGTAAAACTTTGATCAACGTGTTCGGGATTGATATAAAACCAGAAATATAAAACAACACATCACCCCACGTGCTTTGACCTCTGTTTTAATTTGCGGTTGCTGTGAGCATCCATTCATTCAGATGGGCCCAGCTGTTCCAACACCTTGCCAAGGAATTCAGGGGAAGTTATCAAGTTTGACATCTTTATGTTTGAACCAGGTGATAAATCTGCACATTATAACAGTAGTGTTTAGCAGCAGCTTTAACCCGTAACGACCCCAAATGGCAACTGGCAACCAAAACCATCTACTGATCTACAATATTAAATAACTTCTGAACCATTAAACCTATCAATACATGTAAATAATTGGTGTAAAATACAGTTTGTCATCTTTTCATGGTCATCAGATATGACCCATTTGGACGTTCAAAGGCTCCGTAGTGAACGTGGAAACACCATCATCTTCTACAACATTGATTCACCAGTAAAACCCATGGAGTTGGATCAATGACAGTGGATGGACACACTTAGTTTTTGTTCAGTTAATAATTGATTTTGTTGAAAAAATAACTTTTTCTTCAGTTTTCTCTGATTTGATATAATAACCCTCAACTTTACTCAGAGCTTTTATGAACATCTACATGATTAGTCAATTAAATATAGGAAAATACATGATTATCACAAAAAACAAACACAAAAAAAAAAAAAAACGCAAAATACAGAGCATAATGTTATAATAAATGGTGATAAATCACTTAAGAAAGGTTAAAATAAGGAGAAAAAATTAATTTGGGAACTGACACACAAGGTCTTTATGGGTTAAACTTCACTTTATTTTGCAGTAACATGTGCCATTTGCAATAGTCTGCCATAATTTGTGCAGCTCGACTGAAATAGATGATGCATTTCCATGCATTTTGTGATAATTGATTATTTATTACAGTGATTATGGTGACTTATTAGTAATTAGTTGTATTTTTAGTGGCTATAGCAACTGCATTTTTGGAAAAAAAAAACTGAATCTCATATTTGGGGAGTCATGTTAAAAGGTCATTGCACTGGAGACACTTGTTTTTATGTTCGGTTATTAATAGGGATTGTAACGTTACACTCAACTCATGATTTGATACAATTTTCCGATACTGGGTTAGCATTACGATTTTCTCAAGATTTTTTTAACAGAATGAGCTTGCACACAATTATGGCTAAAAAAGATTCCTTTAATTATCTGTCAGGCAAAAAACACATTTGTGAGGTAGGGTGCAAATGCAAAACATGAACTATACAATGAAGGCATTATTTAAAATATTATCTTACTTATCTTTCACAAATTAAAGAGAATCCCTTTTTATTTCTCTGAGGCAGGGCAAACTGTGCAAAAACCGATTCGGTCTTTGACACCTGACGTCACTCTCTCAAAAAAACCACTGCATTCTGGGTAGTTGTCGCTATTTTGAAGGGTAAAGCGATAAACAAAGCTACGCATCAGAGATCAGATAAAAGAGTTAAGGATTGTTTCTTGTGTGATATAAAATAATACTGACTTGTTATTTTGGGATCATATCTTCCATGTGAACATACACTTCAAGATGCTTTTTTGGCGCTTTCACACTGCGTACCCAAGTCCATACCGTATTTGGATATGTTCACGTCTTTTCCCGCAGATGATGCTTTCACAAGCATGTACCGTAGCCTGTGCTCGAGTGGCGTTACAGGACTGAAACAATAGATGGCAGTGTGGAAGGAATTTCTGTCGCTATCCAACAACACGGAAGTCAGAAGAACACAAACCCTTACGTCATCAACCAATCGACTGTTCCGTTCATTTGTCTACAATGGCGGCAATACTTTTTGGATCTGTTGTCCTGTTTGAGGCAAAGTGAAGATGAGGCAACCTTCATTGTCCCTGATATATCACCGAGTAGTTTGGTTGATAAGCCGAGTCCATGACGTGGGATCCAAGGCTTTGTCAGGAAACAACAGGAGTGCCGTCTATGGTCTCGTGGTGATTAGGTCAAGTCCGTTCTCGGGCACGGATCGCTTTCACACTGCAACGTACCTTACTGGAGTCCATGGAGTCCCAGGACTACCTTCTCAGCTGGACTCAGATACAGTACTTGAGCGTTTGAACGTTTGCATTCACATTGATAAAATTAAGCGGACTTTGGGGTCCAACGGACTCGGATACGGACTTGGGTATGCAGTGTGAAAAAACCCTTAGTGCGAATGTGGGAAAAGAAACAAACTGTCATCACCATTTGCAGGGTGATACACTGACTAGGTTTTCTTACCTTTGCTGTGATGACTGTATTTGCACATTCTCCGGTTGAAATGAGTAAAGATCCTACACCCAGCCATTGGAGAAGTGTCGATGAGCCTCAAGAGATTTGTAATTTTTAACCCTTTAAAAGTGTAAGCACTTATGCCGTAAACCAGATAGTTAGTAATGTCCATGGAAGACATCGGAGGGCAGCAGTACAAATACAAAGAAAAGTACAAGAAAATACTTGGTTTCATTAAAAGTATTATAATAAATGGTGATACATATTTAATAAACGTGAAATCTGGAGAAAAATGTATTTTGGAACTGCCACAAAAGTAACTCTTGGTCTTTATGAGTTAAATTCTAAGATTATGTTTTGTTTTTTTTTAGATCTGCCACCGATACTATTATCATTTTCGACTGCACTGAGTCAGACAGTGTTGTGGAAAAAAAGAATAAGTCATTGTATTCATTGTATTTTTCTTCTAAATATAGTTTTTTAGGTGTTAGCTGGTTGAGTGTTTTGACACAGTTGCACTTAAAACTCAAATACCTTATTCATCTGCATCCTTTTAGCTTCACTGAGCAATGATGAAAAAGATACAGTCATTTTCCCTTTTTAAATAAATAATTCATCGTCACTGAGAGGATGAAGAGCCTTAATCCATTTCATGGTGAAACATTGCTCCACTCTTGTCATTTTGTTGCAATAGTAAATTAATTTTTTCAGTCTGAGGGCATGTAGAAGAAATAGAAGAACACGGAGCTGAAAGCGTTAGCCGCAGGACTTGCAAGTTTTAGGACAAACCTGATATTTGTTGTCAGTAGTTTGAAGACGTTGATAGATTTTGCATGGAGACGCCACACTATGGTGCCTTTTTTGGAAGTAAGTCACCGCAGTGTGTCAAAAAACGCACAGCATCCCGATTTGCTTGAAAACAAATGCGCTGTCATTTACGAGGTGTCACCTGCCTTTCAGGGAGTCGTTTTTTCTCAAAGCTGCTCGTTTAGCGATGCTAAACTGTCACGCAGACGTTAACTTCAAAGCTCTCGCTGGCTGCTCTGCGGTCAGCCGTCTGGTTTTTGAAAATGGAGCAGAGAGAAGCGAGGGGTGCTTCATCACTCGTAGCGCCTCGTGACTGATGATGAGAGTCACGATCAGGGAAAACAAGCCTGGAGTAGACAGTCGGAAGAGCAGATGTGCATGTCAGAATTATGGTCGGTGCTTTAAGACTTGTGTTTTCGCACTCCTTAGTCTTTTTGTTTCAGTTTCGTGTTGTGAGTAATAGTCAGGGTGGAGGATGGATTCAAACCCCAAACTTAACATACAAGAGTTGAATAAGACGAACAAAATACCACTCTTTCCTCTTGGTCCACTGTTTCAACAGTAGTCCAGCGTTTTTCACCTTGGGGTCGGGATCCCCATGTGGGGTCGCTTGAAATTTCTAGTAATTGATAAAAATAAACAAAACAAAACTTATTTATTCTGTATGCTGTGTGCTTGTGGTATATGGACTTGTGTCTGCAATAAATGTATTATTAGTTCAAATAAAAAATATATGGTGAGCTGAGAGAGACAATCTCAATCCATAAAAGACAAACTCTGAAGCTGAAACTGAAGCACTGTGGTACTGTTTACACTGGTCTAGAATTTTTTAGAAATGATTTGCTTCAGAGATTAAATGTGCTAAATGTTACGTATTTTAATAAGATTAATTGGAAAATAAATGACAAAAGTGCCGGTTTGCTGATGTTTTCAAGGTATATGATTAAGTGTTATTACACATATATATTGGTTTATGTACATTTATATAATAGTTTTATAAATCTTCCACTAAATAGAACCTGTAAAGTGAATGTATTCTAATGTGCAGACAGTGTTTTGAAGTAGATCTTGTAGCTCTGAGACAAATATTCCTTTTGAGTCAAACCCATTCTCTCGTTAATTCTTGAATTTCACATTTTAACCCAAGGCTGTATCTTGGAAAGTTCAGCCAACCGCATTTTTGACTTGATTTTCTTATCAGGTGACTCTCATGTGGTAAAATTTCATTACTTTTATCCTGGAAGCATTTTCCTTGTAGACCAGTGTATCTATCAAATGTTCATTGTGGTCAGTTCAGATGCTGCAGCTCTTTCATAATAATAGTTTGAGTTATTGTTTGTTCATTGTTTGTTGTTTTTTACTGTTCCTTAACTGTAATAGATTACTCATGGACTCTGCAGCCTGATCTCACTACTGCAGGGATGAGTGGTGCTGATTTTATTTGGTATCTCCAATAGTTTTGTTCTTTGTGTCTTCATTATGGTGTGTTTTTGTGTACATGATGGGAACATTCATTCATTCATTCATTCATTATCTGAACCGTCTTTATCCTCACAATGATGTGAACAACACAAATGAATTAAATGAACTAAGTCGTCTTCTCTTTTCTTTTCCATGTCTCTTCATTGACTGTGACTCATCATTTACAGGTAAGAAAATCTACTTGTTTATTCAGTAAAAATGTGAAAAAATGACATTAAGTGCAGATGTGGTAGCTAACCATCTTGTGTGTTTATGTGTATTTTTTGTTTTGTTTTGTTTTGGTAGAACATAGTACTGGGTCTCTCCGTTTAAGATTATATCTGAACATCTTTGAAGCTTGTTTGATTGTTGAGGGTGTGTTACATATGAGTCACTTCCAGTTTTCTGTTCATTTGTTTGCTGTTGATGTAGTTTCCTATCATTGGTCGATTTAATCTTCTATTACACAGGTGTCAAACATATGGTCCGCGGGCCAAAACCGGCCCAGTAAGGGGTCAAATCCAGCAAATGGGATGAATTTGTAACATGCAAAAAATTACACTGAACATATTAATAATCAAGGATGTTTATGATGTTATTTTAGTCCAGGTTCCACATAAAGGGAAGGCTAGTTTATTTGTATAGCACATTTCGGCAACAAGGCAATTCGAGGTGCTTCACACAGGACATTGAAATACAACGACAGGGAAAAAGAAACACATTTAAAACTTTATAAAAGAAACATGTAAAAGGTGATTAAAAACAGCAAGTAAGAAAACAACACATAAATCCCCCCCAATCTATAAACCCAATTTGGTATGAATTCAACCCATAGTTTTGCTGCTAAAATGTTAACAAACAAACAAACCAAAAAAAAACAAAAAACAAATCACAGAAACAAAACAAACAAAACACATCTGAAAAAATTAGGGTTACGGCTATGGTAATAAAACAGTCTAAAACACAGGTGTCAAACATGCGGCCCGGGGGCCAAATCCGGCCCGCCAAAGGGTCCAGTCTGGCCCCTGGATGATGAAAATGCAAAATGAGTCACTAAGATATTAACAATCCTTTTAGTTCAGGTTCCACATTCAGACCATTCAATCTCAAGTGGGTGGAGCCAGTAAAATACTATCATAATAACATAAAATAATGACAACTCCAAATGTTCTCTTTGTAAATGTAAGTATTTCCGTGTATTTACACTTAAACAAAGTATAATTTTGCAAAAATGCGAATAACCTGAAATGTCTTAAGAGAAGCAAGTACAAGTTTAACATATTCTGCCTGTTACTCCATGTTTTGTGTTTGTAGAGCCACTGTGATCTGTAAATTATAATGTACATGAGCAAGATGTGAACTGACAAATTGTTAAAATTCCACTTATTTTTTCAGTTTGTTCTTGTATTCAATCTTTTGAAAGGATAGTTTGTAGATGTAAACCTGGTCATAATATAAATTACTTTTTTTGGCTTCTAAAACATAGAGAAAAGTTTGAATTGACATTATTTAATATTATTATGTTATTATTTTACTGGTTCGGCCATTTCAGATCAAATTTAGCTGAATCTGGCCCCTGAACTAAAATGAGTTTGACACCCCTGGTCTAAAATGGTGTAAAATTATATGTTTTTTAATTGAAAAAACACATTCTCTTGTGGTAGGTAGGACATTTCATAACACCATCATGGACCAAAATCTGAGAAAACAATGTAACCCAGACACTAAAGTTATATAAAAGCACAATAATGTACCAAGACAACCGGTAAGAGGACCGCGGTTGTACTTTACATTGCTGTAAATCATAACTCGGAGACAAGTGTTGGAATTACATAAACAAACGGTGGCTTCGCTCCGAGGACTGGCAGCCTTTGAGTGTCCATTTAGACGATGAGCATGAGGTCACATTTGGCAGGACGTACGCCGGAGACGTTTATAGCTCGACAAACCACGGCCGACGCTGGCCCTTGAAGAGCAGGAGACACCGTCTATGGAAAGGGAAAACGGGAAGAAGGCACATTCAGTTTATGATGGATGATTTGAAAGGTTTATGGGAAATGCAGGTGTTTTTTTTTTTTTTTGTTGGAAACGTGAATCATATCAATGGGGTTTAAATGTGTGCTTGTACTTGTTAGAAAAAAAGTCATGTGGTACATTTTAGTGGTTTGGAGTAGTTTTATTAGTACTTTTATTTTGAGGAACTGAGTAATTTTAGTTTTCGGTAGACCTTTTAGTCATAGAAACTGAAATAGGAGGATGGAAAACGCATGTTGTGTAAGTTTGTGTTATTTTTGTCCATTGTAAACTAGAGCTGTAACCGATAAGTCGACTCAAAGTGATCCAAAAAAATCATTCAACCACAATTCTCCTGAATCAAAGCTTTGTTTCTTTCATTTCTCTGCTGTTAAACATTGGTTCCACTGCTGTGTTTCACACGGACGCTTATTGTGACGCACAAAGAAGCTTCAGTTCAGGAAAACTGCAGTAGAATATCTCCCTTCAATCAGTTCCGAGTCGATTAATCGAACCAGGACTTTTTGCATTGACTTCAAGCACCTAATCGATTAATCGGTTGCAGCTCTTATTGTAAACCACTGATATTTACGCAAAACTAAAGTGAAGCTGCAGATTTATTGTGTTTTTGGTTCGTGTTGTGCTTCTCATTGATAAAAATCTGTTCATTTTAATTTCAGCTGATATTCTTGGGCTTTAGCGTTAGCTAGTCTTCAGTCCATTGAGTGCAAGAATAGGTAAATACCAAATACATATCCAAATATACAACTACTGTAACAGCTTCTCTTGCCTTATGCACTGTTTTTCCTCCTCTGTTTCCCTCAAATAAGCAAAGAGCAAGAACCTCTGGGATAGAAATGATTGTAATTGAGAATCCCATACAGTCCACCATACTGGTTTGTTTACATCTAACTCCCACAATTCCTTGTGCTCAGGCAGTTTGGCGTGACTTGCCTGGAACGATACAAAGTTGTGAGTTATGGTTTGAAGTCATGACTTACAGGCTCAAAAACCGGCCTTGAACGCATCATTAGTCATCCCTATAGTTTAGTTTCTGGTAGTGTTAATTGCATCTTCTCACTCACACTGCAAACATCCAAATCTTACCAAGTGTATTTTTCTCATTTCTATTCAAAATATCTCATCACACTTAAAATAAGACATAATCACCTAAAGAGTAACTTATAAGTGAGATATAAGAACTTATTTTTTGACAATAGATCCAGAAAATGTTATTCCAAGAAATCTTTCCAAGATAATTTTCACTTGTTCCATCAGTAGATTTTTTGGCTTGAATTAAGCAAAAAATAAATAAAAAATCTTGAATAATGCAAATTTTCAGATTTTCAAGATCTATTCCCTAAACATAAGTTCTTATATCTCACTAGTCGCTTTTCCATTGACCCTCAAATTGCACAAATACAACTTGCACATAAAAATTTACCTAATGGAAAAACGACAATTTCGCCAAAAGTCGAATTTTTAGATTAAAAGTTTTTGCGCTGGCAAGAGGTGGTTTTTCAGGCGTAGCACAAATGGTATATCACACAAAACTGCGATGGAAAGACCTTTTTCGCAAATAGAGTCAGATGAATTAAAAAAACGGATGTTGACGTGCGTTACAAGCGAAGAAGAAGAAGAAACATGTCACAGTATGTGTGGACACACCAGGAAACCCGATCATTTTTTAATTTAGTACAAGATAGGGCGGTAATATATAATAATAATGAATATATCTATAAATCAATATTCACGTTTGTCGCCATGTTTATGGAATGACTTTTCGTGTCATCTCGCGATAATAAATAAATAAATCATTGCATTTGTGATGTAATGGAAAAACCGACATTACGCACTCGTGATTTTTTGACATTTAGTAAATATCAGTAAAGTTTTGCGCAGATGTCCAATGGAAAAGGACTACTGAAAAGTTACTCTGAGGTGATTATGTCGTATTTTAGGTGTGATGAGATATTTGACTAGAAATGAGAAAAATACCTTCACTGTAAAAAAAAATTCTGTAATTTTAACGAATTTTACCGTTTATTTTGACAGATTTTTCCTGTATTTTAAGATACAGGAAATATCAATGAAATTCCAGAAATTGACTGTGATTTTTACAGGTCCAATTGTAAACATACACACGAAAAAACTGAACTGTGAATAACTATAAATTTCCATTTTTTTAAGAAGATTTTTTTTCATTTTTCACGAAAAATACAGTTAAATACTCATTGCAAATGTATTGTAATTTCACAAAATATTTTGTTTTTCTATTTATGAGATTAAACTGTTAATTTAAAGTTTAATACTGTAAAATAAAATAAATAAATAAATAAAACCAGATAAATTACTGACAATTAAGCGTTAAAGATGTAATTTGTTCTGTAAGTTAACAAGACTTGTTTGTTAATGACAAATATTTTGTGTAATTACGGGAGGGTTCACAACAAAAATGTTGAATAAATGTATTTTTGTGAATGTAGAACATGTATAGCACTGATAACTGTCCAAATACAGCTTTTTATCAGTGGATTGTTACAACTTAGTCTCATTGAAAATTACTTTATATATATATTCTAGGTAATTGATTGTTTTTAATACATGTAAATATTCTTTATGAAACATTAAAAAGTCAAAAACATCTGCAAAATCTCAGTATAAGTTAGGGCAAAAACTGTATTTTAATTATGGAAAATTACCATATTTTGCGAAATGGTTATTTTCCGTTATTTAACAGTATTTTTTTTGACACCCCTGCTGCCAGAATAATATTGTTTTTTTTACGTGTTTTTTTTTTTTTTTTTTTTTTACAGTGTTGGTAAGGTTTTTCAGGCAGGTCCACACTATCCGCCATTTACCTCCTTTAGACCCATCGGTGTGCCAGCCTCATAATCCCCCCCCCCCCCCCATAGGTGGATCCTCTGACCCCACAGTGATGACTGGAACTGGCTCCAACCTCCTAATCAATCCTTCATGGCAAAGGCCCGGCTGCAGGACATCAGGGATATGGACTTCAGATAAATGTTGCTTTTTACTTAGCGAAAAGCACACAAAAAAAATTGTTCACCTCTTAAAGGGCAACGCTTTGGCATATTGAAAACAGATCAAGAAATTAGTCATGTTCATAATATAAATGGTACTGCCAATTGTTGGGCTTCTGTGTGCCAAAGTGATTCATAGAGGAACAGCTGGTTTTGTCTTTTGCACTAGATGTGTAAACGCCAGCTACTCAACAAACAATCACTCTAAGAAATCCAGAGGTGCATAAAAAAAGAGGTTATTGATAAACGGCAACTAATTTTCACCAATTATCATAAAAGACTCATTTTGCAGAATCGAGATCGGAGCGTTTCCTTTCCTTTCTACTCGTCGAGTCGTTTATAAATCATCCTGACATATTTGTGAGACATTGTAATTGTGAAGTCATTGTTGCGTTTTGATTTTGACCAATTTTTCAGTTAGCGGCTCATTTTTCTAACTTTATGATTTTCTCTTTTTTTATGGAGAAGTTGAAGCAGCTGCTATTGTTCTAGCATTTGATAGTCATTAAATAGCGGTTGAATGTGTTGATTAAAAAGCCGATGTAGACAGATGTGGAGTTTACGGCCGCTGCTGTGTTTTATGTTTGAAGTCGGTGTGTGTCAGAGCTCAATGTGGAACCACAAACATCAAATGGAGATGGTTTAATGCAGCGGAACAGGCTGCTGATTTGTTTTTTTGCCTTTGATAGTTGTATTTTTTATTGCAGGTTGTTGTTATACTTGCAGTGCATCCTCTTTTATTCGGAATAGTTACTGGTGGTGTTGTACTTTGAATCAGTCTTGACCATGTTTTGGAGGTTTTCGTCTTATTATTTTATGATCAGTCAAGACCACAGCTGCATAGGTAACACTGAACTCTCCATGCCCTGATTTACTGATGCATAAAGCTATATTTTTTTGGTTTTATACCAACATTACCAAGTCCGGTTTAAAACATTGGCCAATATCTGATTTTTACACCCTCACTAAAAACCTAAAATAAACACCGCTGACCTCCTTTAGAAGTTTTATCACCTCAATGATAATGTTAATTTGAGACTGTGGTACAAAAATGAATCGTTAGGTTATGTCATACTATATTCTCAAGTCAAGTTCAAATTATTTGTTGGATACCCAAAGGCAGATTTGTTTGACATGTAGTTGTAATGATAATAACAAATCAGTGTAACATGCGACATAATAGAAACTTTTAGTTTGTCATAAAACTGATAATAAGTAGTAGAGCCTGACCAATATGGGATTTTGGGGCCGATGGCAAAACCGATACTGGGGGCTACAAAAAGCCGATATCAATATATCGGCCAATATCCGATATTGGCCGATAACCGATATATTGGCCCAATATATGAAATAAGAACATGATCTACACAGGATATAATAATCTTATATTAGACTAATGGTGACAGGTGGATAAACAGTTGCATAAATCTTTTTTTATTTCACAAATATAATTTAACAACTTTCAAATGCAAACTATGCAATCACAAAAATAATTACAGCAAAAAATATTACTTACGACATAATTCTGTTTTCACTCACAAATTTTGATGTGCCTGCCTCACGGTCGCTACAACTCTTGTGTGGACTAAGGGCTAAACTGAGCATGTGCAGAGGTGAATTAGGTGAGTCCTAAGGTGTTCCTGATTGGAGCAACTGCAAGAGTTCAACTGACCCGTGTTACAACTGTCCCCAGGTCTACCCTACACTATTAACACCCAGGCCTGCTGGCAGAATGAAACTGTGAGGTAGACAGGAAGTGCACGGACATGGGTGTGTGTGTGGGGGTGAATACTTCATAAGATGGGGGTATTAGCGGTCCATCCTTGTCAGAGTGCGCGGTAGCGGTCTGTGATTTTCGCGGGGTTGGGGGTCGGGTTGTAGCTCCATGATTGTGTGTGTGGGGGGGGGTGATAGTGTCATTGTCCAAGCAGGAGTGAAAGTGAAACTAACTCGCTTTAAAGTTCCTCTTATTGTCCGGGCAGCACACACACACACACGTGCACACACACACGTGCACACACACACAGACACACACACACACATACAGGAGCAGCGAGCGACAGAATCTCCGCGCAGCAAAAAAAGTTAATGTATCAGCTACATATGGCTGATGTTGTTTAACTGGTGATATGCTATAATCGGCCCGATGATTAATCGGTCGGGCTCTAATAAGTAGTGATGTCCCGATCTGGATTTTTCTTTATGCTAAGTTTTACCGATACCGATACTTTTTACTACGAAATTTGATTGAAATTTTGAGTCATTATTTATAGGTTGCTGTTATTTACTTGAGATCACAATTGGGGCTGAATGTGGAACCTGAACTAAAACAAGGTATGACACCTTTGACTCTTAACTTTAGTATAATTTTTGCACTTCCAAATTCTTACTGTGGGACAAATTAGAACCATCAGCAGGCCAGTTTTTATAGTACGTCTATGGAAGAGTCCATCCAGGGATTATAGGGGTGCGTTCTGTGTTGTACGTACCTCACAATGAGTACTCACAGACATATGACCATACAAACTGAAAGTGAAACTTAAGGACACTTTACTAATTTCCTCTAAGTCTGTCGCTGTTGTGCAGCTCATTTTCCTTTTCTCTATCTTCGGAACTTTAATTTGAGAGGGCAGGACGTTGTTTAAGAGGGCATTGCCCCCTTTAACCCTCCCAAAACTGGGTCTGTGCCTAAATCTGATCAGATTTTCTAAAAATGCCAGATTGGCAGCCGATACCAATCTTTAGATCAGATCAGGACATCCCTAATAAGAAGTACTCCATGCTCTACCAATTAGGACATACAAGAGAAACAAATATTAATAATCTGTAATATTTAGAAGAAAAAAACTTGTTCTGTGCATCTGGTTTTGCCATTGTTGTATTGTCATGTTCTTATCTATAATGGCTTTCAGTTTGGTTCTATTGTATTTTCAAAACTACATTTGTCAAAAACAGGATAAGTCTCCAGCTCTAGGATTTAATTCCCACTGTCTGATCCGTACTCAACTGGGATGTACAATAGATGTTTCCCCATTTGCTCAGATTCAATCACAGAATGACCTGAAACATGAAATGAGCTTTTCTATTTGGACAACTTTAAGTGACACAGAGGAACAAAAAAAAAAAGAACATGTTTTTTTTAGGGCATATTGTTTTTCCTTTTGTAAATGGACACTGTTTTTGGCTGTTGACCTCTTCGATCAACTGGGGAGATAGTACAGGATATCTAGGCTATATTTCCTCCTTCACACAGATTGTGATTATTTAAATATATGACTGTTTACCACACAGTTGTCCTGTATCACTATCATTACACTTTAAAGTTAAACTGAATTAAAATGAACTGAAAAGATGAGAGAGCAGAGCTTGTTTGTTGCCCTATTTGCTATAAACCAAAGTTAAAGCGTAATTTGCACAGACACATTACAGACAGTAGAGCATCCTGTTACCATGGTATTAAATTTTACTTCTTCTAGCATGGCCTTTTTTTTTTTTTTTAGAAATCCTCTTCATTTCATGGACGTAATTATACTGTGTCAAAGTCGTCTTTTTGCTGTGTGAAGTTATTTTAATCTCATGAGAAAAGTGTCTTTGGTGTTGGAGCTGAGGAAAATCGAAGTCAGAACAAACCAGTTTCATTGTGACATTGATATTGTCATTGTCATAAACACAGACTCACACATATCACCCTGTTGGAATCACGACTTGTTCCTGATATAATTTCGGATTCACCATCCATGTTTGCTAGCTGCTTTGGAGAAGATACTTAACTCACGATACACACCACACACATAACATGGACACTGATAAACACTGATGTTTAGACTCTGCTTAACTCCTTTAGTTTGGTTGTTTTTTTCTGTTGGAGCTGTGGTTCTTATGGTTTCAAGGCTGCTGGTTCAGGGTCCGGTTCAGTTGTGTGTTGGGTATATTGGTACACTTTTCAGAATTTTCTTAAATGCAGAATATATCAAAATAGCCAATAAAAATCCTGGAAATGTTGCAAAAAATATTTACTGGGTAGTGGGTGGAAAAGTTTGGTATCAGCATTTCCTGTCTTTCTTCTTTCGTTTCTTTCTTTCTTTCTTTCGTTTCTTCAATGATCCCCATTCGTCTCTACCAAAGTAAAGACTATTCTTCCTGGGGTCCATTCATAATATAAAAGTTATACAATTTATAACATTTACAAAGCACATAGACAGAAAAAAATTAGTTACATTGAGGGATGCACCGATACCACTTTTTTCCAGACCGAGTACAAGTACTTAAATTTGAAAACTTGCCGTACGAGTACCGATACGAGGAACTTTAATAATCCCTTTCCAGTTGTGTAGTTCCTTTTGTAAATGTACTTTTATTGTCGTTGTCATAGTCTGACTGGAATAAAGTGCTGCTACTGACATTTAATGTGTTGGAATGAGCGTTTTCTCAATTACTCCACCAGGGGGCGCCACTCTGAATTAACCATACTGGACAAATACCACAAAGAAGAGTAAGTTTTTTGAGAAGAAGAAGAAGAAGAAAGTCTGTTGAGCCGCATTATGTAATAAATTCCCATTATTAATAAAAGTTCAAAAGGTAATAAGAATGTCACGTCATCTTGTAATAAAGCCACATTATGTATAAACTGACGCATTTTGTATTAAACTACCTCAGTGCATTATGTAGTACATTTTTTCACTTTGTGTAGTAAGTTATTACAATTTGAGAAATTTATCACAAAAATGCACTTGACACATTTTTATTTTCAGGAAAATGTAATAACATTTTTCATTTCCAAGATCACAAGATACTGTATCAGACCAACGGACACGACAATATAATAACAATGTGCTAAATTAATCTTTAAACTGTGTGGTTAAAGTTCTGATTCCATTACCTGTAGCTCCTGTGACTAATTTCTTCTAAATTGCTCTGAAATTATATTAATTTGGATTGTTATTACATAATGAACCATGTTATATTTTTTTTAAATAAAAATGTGTCAAGTGCATTTGTAATAAATTTCTCAAATAGTAATAACTTACGACATAATGTGAAAAAAATTTACTATATACTGTGTTGATGTAGTTTATTACAACATGCGTCAGTTTATTACATAATGCGGCTTTATTGCAAGATGACGTGACATTCTTATTACGTTTGAACTTTATTACATAGTGGGAAATTTATTACATAATGCAGCTCAACAAAGTCAGTAATAACAAACATGGAGACTACAGAGGTAACACTAATGGGATACTTTTTGCAGGATTTTCGCTAGTAAGGTTTAACAGCTTAGCTTCAGCAAGTGGAGAAAAGAGAAATGAGCTATAAGTTTTGTTTTCACTTCCGCTGGCGACGGTCCGCACCGCTACGTAGTTGTCATAAATCTGTCAGTAGTTTTTCTCTAACTCACACAGTCACTCTTTGAACAGATCCTCTACCTCCATGGTTTCCGCTGGTATTCTCCGTCTGAGTACGCATCCGCCAGCACCTGGAAAACAGATGGAATGTACGCAGAGGACAGACAGAAACACTGCATCTGTATCTGTCTGTGTCTTTAACGTTATTTGCAGTCAGTGTTACTTTTATCACCGTCATTTATTTAGAAAAATCTCCATATTCTTCACACTCCCCACACATTATTCCTCCTCCTCGTACCTGCTGCACTGAGCTGGGAATGTCAACACAGCCGTAAGTGGTATCGGTGCATTTGTATCGAATATCTTTTACGAGTACAAATACGAGTACACACACTGAGTATCGGAGCCGATGCTCGATAGTTGTATCGGAATCGGTGCATCCCTAGTTCCATTAATTTTAGCATCATTTCATTACACTGGGTTACAAAAAAATGTTTTTGCAAGTTGTCAAGTTTTTTCAACTGAATTAGGACCATTTTGCACCGCTAAATCCAAAAATGCCATCTGTTTTTCTCAATCAGGTCAGGTTTTTTTGCTAATTTGATTTTGAAAAATTTGATCTTCTCACAAAATTGATTACATTTAATTACATTAATACCAAAATAAGATTGGTAAGCACACTTTATGAAACTTGTGACTTGATTCCTGTTAGGTACAATGGTGTATTCACCGCAGATGTAGCAGAATACGTCAGGCTTATTTTTGCAAGATCTTCTAGTCGAAGCCATTTCATTCACCCGTAATATTAAAAAAAAAACATTAATCATAAATTGGCAAAAGTAAAATCTTCAGAACTCGTTTATTGCAAGAAATATGAAAGAATTTTGTATCGTATGATGTGAAAATGCCCATAAATGTAAGTAAAAATGTTAAAAAGCCAATATGTAGCATAGTTCAGAAAGTTGACCTGATTGAGCAAAATGAATGTGATTTTTGGATTCTGCACACCAAAATGATCCTAAATCAGCTCAAAAACTTCAACAATAAATTTTGTTATTGATTACAGATTATAATAAAATAAAAGCTACAGTTGATGAACACTGTAATGAAAATACAATTACCAAATAATAATGTGTGGATTAATAACTGATTCCAAAGTTCAGTGAATCAATTCAAAAGAAACAAAAAAAGATAAATGTAATATTTTATGGAAGTGTATGGGAAAAAACCAATGGAATATTTTCATGTATAAAAGAGTTAAACAAAGGCTTTTGCAACACAGCTTCAGGTTGTATGTTATTGATGAATCTACCACGACGGTGATAATGAACCATCTCTTAATATCCACTCAGGGGTGAATTTCCTTTTTGTAGTCGTTGAATATCAGTTCCAAATTGTCATACATCTGGATGGATACCCACCCACAGTCTTTTTCTTAGTTGATGATTACCGCCTGACAGTCAATTTTTAATCTTGTGGCACGATAAGCCTCAGTATTAGTTACACCCATTGTGTATATCGCCCGTTTCAGTCTGCCTTTCATCACGGCTGTCATAGTATCTGTATCCGTCTTTGCTCGATAAGGTAACAAACAAACTGAAATTATGAAAAAAAAAAAACATTTAACAAAGCCGCCCACTTCTTTTGTGTATCTGCTGCGTACTGCCCATCCATCTATCCCTGCAGCTGTCGGCTTCTTTTTGACTCTTCTAATAATGCAACACACCGTTCTAAGACAAACTACAAATGCATACACTCTCTTCCTTATCCTGGATGGTTATTCTCTGGGAGTTTTGTTTACCCGCTTCAGATACCGCCGCTTTCCCTCCCATGGCTTTTAGGTCCACTTAAGTCGAATCAATGTTCATCAGCCGAGGCCAGAGGTGACTGTAAAGACCTGACAATTGTGCACTATTGATTAGCGCGCACCCAGACTAATTTAAACTGCATATGGCATTATCAATACCTGGTAGTGACCCAGATTTTGGATTACTATTCAGGAAGCGTTCGCAGAGACAGTGCACATGCGGACCAGGGTATGAGAGGCAGCTGAATACTGGGTAATTACAACAGAGAGTTGAGGAATCCCTGACAACACGCTTTGCCAACTTTGCCTTTTGTTTGCCGGGTCGCTTGGTTGTTTGAACTCTTCTTCATAATGGACTGCTGGGTAATGGGGTGGTGATGTAAAACAAATGAAAGTGGACCGGGAGGTTGGTATTTTCTTTTTGTTTTGCTTTAATTATTCCAGACTCCTTTTTTTTTTACTTTTTTTTTGGAAAATGTGCATGAAATTTGGTTGTGTAAAATGATAGTGATGAGTCTTTAACCCAGTTGTTTCCAACCTTTTTTGACTCATGATCCCATTTAACATCACAAATTCTGGTGACCCCAGACATTCAAAACTGAGACTTTTTTTTTTGCGAAAATTAATGTTTTTGATCATGTAATAGTTTGCTATACTATGTCGCAAATAAACGTTAATTTTTAGACGACGTTTAGTCTATATAATGTATACAGGAGGTCCTCGGGTTACGAACGAGTTCCGTTCCTACGCTGGCGACGTAACCCGAATTTCCGTGGAAGTCGGAATTAACCCTTTAATACCCCCTAAATCGCTAAATAAATATCCAAATACACATATTACGGGCTTTGTCCTTAATAATGGTCGCCACGGCTCGACCGACTGAAGCCTAAGGCTTTACCGATGTTCGTCGGCGTCTCGCCTTTCTCCGACCTTTAGATGATATCCAGCATTCATTTCCATCGTAATGGCTTTCCTCTTGGCTGGACCAGCATCGCTAGAAGATCCTGCTTTCTTTTTTGGGGCCATGATGTGAAAAAGGACGGTGAAAAAGGCGAGGATACGAGAAAATTACGGAGCACAAACACAGACACTCTACACTATGGGGCTGGAGGACAAACTGGCGGACGAGACTCAGGCGTCGTAAAGTCGAATAGCGTAGGTCGAGTACCGCGTAACCCGAGGACCTCCTGTCTTATTATGGATGGAGGCAGAAAAGCCAGGTGACAATTCATACTGAACAAACAATAACTCAAACTATGAATTATGAAAGAGCTGCAGCATCTGAAACCGACCACAATGAACATTTGACAGATAAACAGAACCACAGTGCTTCAGTTTCAGCTTCAGTTGTCATGTCTTTTATGTATTGGGATTATCTCTCTCAATTCACCATATATTTTTTATTAGAATTTTTTTTTTTTCAATCAATTACACTGGTCTACAAGGAAAATGCTTCAAGAATAAAAGTAATGAAATTTGACCACATGAGAGTCACTGATAAAGAAAAATCAAGTCAAAAATGCTGGTTGGCTGAACTTTCCAAGATACAGCCTTGGGTCAAAATGTGAAATTCAAGAATTAACGAGAGAATGGGTTTGACTCAAAAGGAATATTTGTCTCAGAGCTACAAGATCTACTTCAAAACACTGTCTGCACATTAGAATACATTCACTTTACAGGTTCTATTTAGTGGAAGATTTATAAAACTATTATATAAATGTACATAAACCAATATATGTATGTGTAATAACACTTAATCATATACCTTGAAAACATCAGGAACCCGGCCCTTTTGTCATTTATTTTCCAATTAATCTTATTAAATACGTAACATTTAGCACATTTAATGTCTGAAGCAAATCATTTCAAAAAAATTGTAGACCAGTGTTACCAGACATTTCAGGTGACCCCATTTGAATTCAGGTGACCCCACATAGGGTCCCGACCCCAAGGTGAAAACACTGCCATAACCAATAAAGACCCAAACATCCACTGGCGACCAAAACCATCTCCTGATCTAAAATGTTTAATACATGTTGATCCACTAATCCTGTTAATACATGTAAATGAATGGTTTTAAAATACAGTTTTCAAGGTTGAGCATCTTTGCATGAAAAGAGTTAGTAGAAATATAGAAACAATTTCACTCTTTTAGTACATTAGAGCTTGTACTTTTGTAGTTTTACTTGATTAAAGACATTGAATCTGTTCCTCTACATTTACTAGAGTATAGAGTTTGTACATTTTCCACAGAATATGGTTAATAAGTGCTTTATGATGACTAATAAATAGCGAATATGCTTAAATGTTATATTTTCTGATCTTGATACAATCTAAAGTGGACCTATATGTTATTTTCCTGTTAATGTAGGTTAGGATCAGGTGATATGATGGCATGTATATCCTGTATTAGTAATGGATTTGGAAAAGTTTACATTGGATGGCAAGGATGGCAAGTGGTCTTCATAGGGACGGTATGAGTGAACTGTCATAGATACTCGAATGTAAATAGATTTAACGAAATATCTGCAAACTACTTCTAAAGTCTATGTTATGTTGTGATGCTCTGTATCACCCACATGTTCTTAACCCTAAAGACCCAAACATCGACCAAAACCATCTACTGATATACACTGTTTAACACCTGTTAATCCATTAATCCTATCAACACATGTAAATAATTGGTGTAAAATACAGTTTTTTGTCGTTTCACGGTCATCAGATTTGACCCATTTGGACATTCAGAGGCTCCGTAGTGAACGTGGAAGCACCGTCATCTTCTACAACATTGATTCACCAGTAAAACCCATGGAGTTTGATTAATGAAAATGGATGAGACACTTGTTTTTATGATCAGTTAATGATATCTTTGCAAAAAAAAGTCAATTTGTTGAGTTTTCTTCTGTTCTGATGTAATAACCCTCAACTTTAATCGGAGCTTTTATGAACATCTCCCGAAAAGTTAATTAAATATAGGAAAATACATGATTTGTAGTGAAAAAAAAAAAAAAAGTACAGAAGGTAATATTATAATAAATGATGATAAATCACTTAAGAAAGGTTAACTATAGAGAATATTTAATTTGGGAGCTGCCACTAAAGTAGCACTGGTCTTTATGGGTAATGCACAACAGGAGCAAGAAAATATTCCGCTCCAAATGAAGGTCTAGGTGTTCTAGGATGCAGTGAAGGAAAAGACCCAACTTCTGGGTCTTTAACTTTTCAGAACACAAAAGTTAAGGGGGAAGCTGTAGAGGCAGGATGGAACTGCTATGACTGTGGAAAAAAGGGTAGAAATCCAATTTTTACCACAAAATTGTCAGATCAGAACTTCGGGTAGTGGTAATTGTCTTTTCACCAATACCAGTGGGAGGGTTTTCTCCCTTGTGATATGATTTTTTTTTCTCTTGAATTGACCGACCGAGCGAGCTGACCGACTGAAATCGGTGACTATTTCTATATGTAAAGGGATGGTAAATACAACAAAAATAAAGAAAAAAGATATCATCAGCACTGGCATTCACTTTGTGCCAAAATGTAATTTTATAAAATCGTATCAGCCAAAAATCTCCAACTTGCATATGTTCAAGATCAATATATCAACACTCTGAAGAACAATCACAGCATGGAACAGAAATAGCAGAATATTCAACAGTGAGACGATAAAGAATGAAAAATTTTGTAAAAATAATGAAGAAAAAACCATCAACAACATGGACAAAAATGAATAAAATAATC
This sequence comes from Sphaeramia orbicularis, assembly GCF_902148855.1. Classification (NCBI taxonomy): domain Eukaryota; kingdom Metazoa; phylum Chordata; class Actinopteri; order Kurtiformes; family Apogonidae; genus Sphaeramia; species Sphaeramia orbicularis. The sequence goes on along the minus strand of NC_043970.1, from coordinate 39,802,261 downwards.
ACTCAAATGAACAAAATATTCAACACAAAGGGCAAGGATGAGGAAAATAATCCAAACATGTGCCAAAAATGAACCAAAAATAAGCAAAATATCAACAAAATATACACATAAAAAGAAAATAATCAAAATTGATGAAATTAAGGTAAAAATGGACAGAAATTGACAAAATAATAGACAAAATGAACAAAAACTGCAGAATAAAGTTACGTCTAGAATGTGGACACAGTTGTTGTGTTTTGGAGGTCCACCTCTTTACTTCCAGGACTTCAGTGATCTACTGTTAAGGTCCTGGTCCAGATAGGAGAGCTCACCTTTAGAGGTCTGGGGGGTCTAGGCCTCGGGTCAGAAAATGGAACCTATAATATTGGACAGGTGGTAATACAGTTCTGCTCCCATAGAACTGTGGGACGTTCCCCTTAGGTGAGGGGGGCATGATGGCATGATAGGGGGGCGTGAGAATGGCCTTATTTTTTGTCCGAACAATACATTTTGACCCATTTTGTTGAAATGTTTGGGGGGATGGGGGGTGTGTGGAAATTTGTCATTCTTCTTTATTTTAACTTTTCTTTTCTTTCACCTCCCTTTGAGAATGAAAACCGAAATAAAACAGAAAAAGTTTGAGAACCGCTGCATAGAGCAACACATGCACCTTGTTTTCCTAATCTCACCTGTAATAGCCTATATTACCTGTATATATCCTTATCTGTTATCCATATTTCTCATCTGTAGTATGTAGTCAGCTTTTCTACATTTCAGTAGTTTTTGTGGTACTTTAGTAGCATATCACAGCCAGCATGTCCATGTGGGCCCCAGAAGAGTTCCATTTGGGTTTGTCCGCAGTTTTCCATGGTGACCCCACATGTGTTTGCCCATATCAGAATCAGAATCAGAGACCTGAATATCTCATATTATTTATTCTTCACACTATTTTATCCCACGATATTTATCTTTCATGTCATTTGAACTACTTCTCATGTTCTTTGCACGACTTAAATTCTATGTTTTACAACGATCTTAGATTTGTCGTGGAAATTTACCGTTCAACTGATAACCCACACAAAGAAAAAGGGAGAAAGTTAGAGTTAAAATAATAAATGCATTTATTGAGAAATCAATCACAGACAAAGCTCTGTAAATGAAGTCTGATTAAACAAGAGAAAACTAAAGATTATAGAGAACCAATCCAACCCCTCAACTATGATGTCATCATTACGTACATCGTACCACCCCATACTACTCCTTCTCTGCTCCGTGAAGAGGTCATGAGGACCTCTTCACTCTAACCTTGCTTGAATCCTATCTGAAGTACAGGCGCCAACCTCTATCTACCCATTCAGACATTTAGGTGTTTGGGTTTTAACTCAAGGTAAGAACTTCGTCCCCAAGTCGGGGTTGCTACAGAGGTGTAAACATCACACATAACAATGACTCTGCATGCACTTAACAGTATAACATATTAAAAGAGTAAAACGTAAATTTTTCCACCACAGTTTACAATACATTTTTATTTTTTTAATGTAAATAAATTTGCCTTTTTACTGATAGTTGTTGTTGTTTTACTCATATTTGTTGTCTGTCTGTAAATTCTTGCACTAAACCGGAGAGCTTTACCTCAGTTTCGTTGTAGTCGGTACAATGACAATAAAGAAAATTCTGATTCTGATGTGGGCAAACACATGTGGGGTCACCATGGAAACTGCAGACAAACCCACATGGGACCCTTCTATGCAGCCCAAATGTATCCTTCCTGGGACCCACAGTGACATGCTGGCTTGGATGTATATTTAATATTTTATCCTGTAGCTTTTTGCACATGCCTACATTTCAGTATTTTGTGTGAGATTTTTTTTTATATGGTCTTTTTTGCACTAAATATTTGTTGCTGCTAAACAGAACAGAGCTGCTAAAGTGATTTTCATTGTTCCTATGACAGTGACAATAAAGATCTATTGATTCAATTCTAGAGACTAGATTGATTCAGATTGGTTGTAGTCCCTTAGATACTTTTGGTAGGTACTAACTTCTTAATGCCAAAAGTAATACTACTTTTCCTATCTGTATTAAACACAATATCAGAAAAATTTAGAAAAATACACACAGTCACAAAATGATGAACTCAACTACAATACAATACAATACGGCTCAAATTTGCTTAGAGGTCTTATTTATTTCTTTGTGCATAAGAAATCAATTTCAGTTCTGTTGCAACATGTTGATGGTCATATGAACTATGTTTTCAGCTCAAAAATGTCCAATTTCATCACAATTAATGCTATATTTTCATGTCACAAATGGCCAAGTTATATTTGAACTGAATTTACCTGAAAAACAAATATTCTATTCTTTTAGATTCCCAGTTTTCTTACCAGATTCTATCCTACATATCACATGTTTTATTTTTACAGGTTGCAATATGGAGTATGGTGCTGATCCATCCTGCTTGTTATGCGAATACATACATTAAGAATGTCACACGTCACTTTTTAAATCAACAGTTTTCTAATAATAAGCATTTTATAAAGAAATAACAATTCTATGTTGTTATTTCCTCTTTAGTATGAAGATAAACTATCCAATAAATAATTCTGATCCTAGTTTTTGCACAGGGATCATTTGTGGAAACGGTGACATGGCTGCCGAGCATCAGTATGATGGGATCTGTAACAACCATGTCATATCTGTCCACTGCCACATTTTGTGTTTTTGTGTCAGCTGTTATTGTTTTAGATCCACAATACTGACATTTATGAATAACTATCATTTCTACATGTGCATAAGGGATCGGATCTACAAAGACAATAAACACTTTTTAACAGGCAGAAAATAGTTAAAATTGTGCTTAATTTTCTTTAGACATTTCAGGTTGTTCATATTTGTTCAGGTTATTCACATTTTATTGTTACAGGATAGTTTGTAAATGTAAATATTTTCAAAATTTAATGTTATTTTTGCACAAAAACAAAGAAAAAAAATTTAAGTGGTTAATTCAAGATTTCTTGCTTAATTTTTTTGTTTTTTTTTTGCTTAATTCAACATTTTTCCTTAATTCAAGCTATTTTTTTTTTTTTTTTTTGCTTAATTCTATTCAAGACTTTGGGATTTTGACTGCCACTTTGTGTTTTTGTGTCAGCTGTTATTGTTTTAGATCCACATATTGACATTTATGAATAAGAGGAGAATTAGCAATAGTAAGTATAGAAGTTTATTCCTAATAAAGTACTGGTACTGACCAGATCATCATGGGTAATGTCAAGTCCGTCCACCAGCAAAAATTTTCACATACAGGGTGGGGGAAGCAAAATTTACAATGAACATTTAGTTGTTTTTTTCTCAGCAGGCACTACGTCAATTGTTTTGAAACCAAACATATATTGATGTCATAATCATACCTAACACTATTATTTAGGGCTGGGCAATTAATCGAAATTCAATCACGATTTCGATATTAGACGCAACGATGACAAAAATTATGTAATCGAGAAAAAAACGATTATTAATTTTGAGTTGTTTAATTCACACGCACGCAAGCTACCATGAGCTGCTCTGCCCCGCCCCCCTCTAAGCTACTGCTGCCTGCTAGCCGGCAGGTCCACCCCAAGAGGACAGTGGGACCTAGCGGTCTGGAAAAATGGCAGGAGAATCACAGCACAGAAGTTGCTTGGTAAACAAAAAGGCAAGTCTAATTCAATTGTAGGGAATCACTTTGGGTTTGATGAAGAAGACGAAGAGCAAAAACCACATCACGTGCAAAAAGTGTTTCGTAGTTGTGTCCGCACCGACCGCTAACACAAACAAACTTTTTAACCATTTAAGTTTAACCACCGCCACCTTTATCATAATCTTATGAAAAACTAAAAACACATAAAAACAACTTCGTCCGCAATGCAATCTTCAGTCTCCGAATCTCTTTACGCTGCAACTCCCGTATTAACCTAACCCTAACCTGTATACCCCTAACGTACGTATCTAGATGGCTGATGTATACAGAAGGCCTGAACTGAAACCTCACGGCACGCCACTGAATTTACTGTTTCATACTACATTGAACATACTTGAATTTATAATTTGCACTTTACGTGAGCTTTTTTTTTTTTTTTTTTTTAAATTGCTACAGTTCTATGGCAAGTCTATAGCAGTTTAATTACAGTGCACTATTTATTTACAAAAGGAAACATACTTGAATTACAGTATACTTATTTGCATTCAAAGATTTGTTTTATTTCGTACAAAAGTGAACATACTTTGCTTATAGTGGTTAAAAGCTTTATTATATGTTTAAAGAGTATATTTACATTGTTTTGCAAGAAAAAAATAAACAACTTTAAGGTTAACAAATAATCGTTTTTAAATAATTGTGATTTCAATTATTTGCTAAAATAATCGTGAATTTTTTTTTTTCTATAATCGAGCAGCCCTACTATTATCCATACCTTTTCAGAACTTTTGCCCATATGAGTAATCAGGAAAGCAAACGTCAAAGAGTGTGTGATTTGCTGAATGCACTCGTCACACCAAAGGAGATTTCAAAAATAGTTTGGAGTGTCCATAAAGACTGTTTATAATGGAAAGAAGAGAATGACTATGAGCAAAACTATTACGAGAACATCTGGAAGATACTATTAAAGAAGAATGGGACAAGTTGTCACCCGAATATTTGAGGAACACTTGCGCAAGTTTCAGGAAGCGTGTGAAGGCAGTTATTGAGAAAGAAGGAGGACACATAGAATAAAAACATTTTCTATTATGTCCATTTTCTTGTGGCAAATAAATTATCATGACTTTCAATAAACTAATTGGTCATACACTGTCTTTCAATCCCTGCCTCAAAATATTGTAAATTTTGCTTCCCCACCCCGTACACGTGCTATTCAAAATTCAATATTTCTGAAAACAATAGCTTCGACTGTTAAATAATATCAGTAGTCTGTGCACAAAATGTATTAGTATTATTTCAACACAGTTCTATGCATTTCTTGAAACTTTTTTTTTTTTTTTTATAGAAATTGGCCACTCATTTTGACCCTCTAAGTGAAATTTTAGCGGAATACAATACAATAAAAATACATACACATCGAACAAGAAGAAGTGAGTTTATTCATGACATGTAACGAACTGCTCTACTTCAATAAAGGTGCCACACAATTAAGTAGTGAATCGTTTCAGTACTCTGATGATTGTGGCTATAGCAAATGCCACTGTTTCTCCAGGTTTCAGGGTGATTTCAGAACTCCAGTCGTCCTCTGAAAGTGACCCATGAATCACGGCACACTTCATGGTAATTACGGGACTGAATGAAAGCGCAATTTCGATCCATAGGCTCCACATGATTCAATAATACTGACTAAACGTTCCAGCGCCACTTATACAATAGCCTAACCGCATTACCTTTAATGCCTCCTTCAGTCTTTTTTTTTAAACATTCTTCCATCTGATTTAAAGATATTGAGGTGAAACAAAATTATCGCAGGTCACGGAACTGACGCGCAGACGACAAATTTCTTTGAGGATTTCTTCAGATGTGTCGTCTTTAACACAGTCATATCAGTAGATTGGTGTTTTAATCGCCGCCTTTGCTCACTGATTCTGCGGGTTGGTTTCTAACAGTCTGCCTCTAACTGCCTTTATTAAAGTTTCAGAGTTCTTAATTTGCTCTGTTTAAAAAAAAAAAAAACGTCTGTGCGACTGTACATCATTTTCAAAGAGGAAAATGTACGCCCACTACAGAGGCCCGTACACTCGTTTCCATAAGTTTTTTCGCTCTTTTGAGGCGGCCTTTCTTTATACCAGATGCATCTGAGTCACAGCAGCAAACATTTCATACATTATGTTTGATAAATCGCTACCTTTTCATTCATATTTTACAAGGTCGCCGATCTGAATGCGGATGTGGGCGCCATTCATCGACGAACAGCAGTACTTATTTAATATTGATAGAATGATGTCAGGCACTCGCTGCTCTGGGTTTTGTTCCTTGGTGAATAGCATGCAGTCCACAAGCGATGAAAAGCCTTTAGCTTTCTTAAATGTGCTTTTAATATTGAGAAGAATTAGGGGAATTTAAATGGGTAGTCAGGAGTCGTTTCTGATGGTGTGTTTCTTACAAGGACTAAGAAATGCAGATGTACAGTGCAGTTTTAATTAACTTGTCTAAAATAATATCTGTATCACAAGAAATATGAGGGAAGATTGACGATTTCGGTTGAAACCATCTGGGTAGTTCAGTGAATTAGAGACGCTCATTCTTCTTCACCCACCTAAAGGTTTACACAGTGATCAGTGACAGGGAATATGAATGACTCTGCAGAAAGGAAAGAGGACCACTGCTTCCTCAGCAGAACACTTCATCTCCCTGATTGGTGATATTGTTCATGGGTCGCCAAATGGGAAACAAAAAAACTGCAAAGTAACCAGGACTGTGCCATGATTTTTAGTCCGACGACCTTGTTGAGCGGCATTATGTAATAAATTCCCATTATGTCATAAAAGTTCAAAATGTAATAAGAATGTCACGTCATCTTGTAATAAAGCCACATTATGTAATAAACTGATGCATTTTGTAATATAACTACCTCAATGCTTTATGTTGTAAATTTTTTTCGCATTATGTCGTAAGTTATTATAATTTGAGAAATCTATAACAAAAATGCACTTGACACATTTTTATTTTCAGGCAAATGTAATAACATGGCTCATTACATAAAAACGCCAGTCAAGTAGATTTTTGTTTTTTTTTTTAGTTTTGAAGATTAACACATTAAATAATAATGAAAAGAAAATGTACCTTAAAGAAATACCTGCAATATCAGTATTTTTGCACACAAAGGTAGAGTTTAATCCTTTATAGAGTACTCATATCATGGAAATGTCAACCTTAGTGTGTTATCGAAGGACATAACAGGACTTTATTACTTTTGTGAAAACAGGACTTTATTACTTTTTTGAAAACAGGACTTTATGACTTTTTGAAACAGGACTTTATTACTTTTTGAAACAGGACTTTAATACTTTTTTGAAACAGGACTTATATACTTTTGTGAAACAGGACTTATTACTTTTTGAAACAGGACTTTATTACTTTTTGAAACAGACTTTATTACTTTTGTGAAACAGGACTTTATTACTTTTGTGAAAGAGGACTTGATTACTTTGTGAAATTTTTCAAACTCAAAATCAATTTTTTTATTACCAAATTGTTATGAAGAAAGTCAAGGTCAATGAAGTTACCATATTTGGTTCCTTACCTGTAAATAGAAAAAAATAAAATATAAGAAGTATATGTAAAAAAAAAAAAAAAAAAAAAAAAAAAAAAAAATTAAATAGTAATTTAAAAAAAAAAAAATACAAGAAAAAGACACGTAAGCTGAAAGGAACATGTAATTTTGAACATTAGAACATGACTTTTAGAACATTAGACCAACATGCGTGCTGATCCAGACCCCTGTCCACATCCACATTCTCCCTTTGAACATCATTCCTTACATTAGTACCATTACTTCCTGGTACCTAACAAAGCAGGTACACTCACTGTTCATGCAGAGGTGGACCTTACAGACCCTGTAGACCACATTGGGCCCTGAGATTGTTGACTCACTGTCCTCACTGGAACTGTTGCTGTCACTGTCTTGTAATGTATGCAGAAATGACCAAAAATAGTCACTTACCCGATAAAGGATTAAGAGATTGTTTTTCGTTTCAGGCGCTGAAGATTAGAAATTCTAATAATAATAATGCACATAAAAGTGTCCTGGATTCCTTTCTTTTACTGACTGTAGCCTTGACTTCAGTGGTCACCTCTTTTTGCTCTTTGAAAGTACTTTTGGGAATTAGGCAAGGACACATTCTGACGTCCTCTGTGTGGGGGAAAAAAAAAAAAGTCTTCTGGCACATACACATAAAATCAGTACACATTAACTTGCATTCCTCCATGACTTCCACCAACTACACAGCACTGTATAGTACATTATTTAAGCACGATATAAAACTGGCTTTTGCTATTATGGCCAGAAATAGTTTGTCTCTATTGTGTGTGAGATGCATAATGGTAAATAAGTAGAATTACAGTAAGAATGCTGTATTGTGAAGAAGAAACTGGCAGTAATTGCATATGTTTCCAAGGCTTCAACCCTATAAAGAGAGAAAAAAAAAAAAAAAAGCCTACATGCATCACTGGTTAAACCGCAGGAACCAAACATTGTTTGACACAAAACAGACATTACTGCTTTTTTAACAGGACAATAACAACAATGTACTGATTCAAAGTGCATCTGAAACGATCTAAACTGTGCCTTGTTTAAACCTGAAGCAATCACCGCTATTTACAGAGTTGGAGGGGAAATGATTTATCAAATTCTTGCCTATTTAAAAAAACATATAGGAATTTTTATGTATTTATTTGCACATCATGAAACAGCAAGAGAACATTGAAAAAAACCAACATTCAAGCAAGTAACATCATTGTGCAGGAGAGGATAGAAGCCAGAAATGCTTATGTGAATACCTCCACGGAAATAAACAATACACAGGGTGAAAAAAAGAGAAAAAAGAATTAACCCTTTGATGCATAAATTATGATAACCTAGTCAAGATTTTTTTTTTTCCTGATGAAAAAACAATGTCATTGAAATTTTTTATGAACCTGTTTTTATGGGGTTTCAAAAATGTCCACTCAGCTGGACATCATGCGTTTAATTTTTTGAAGAAAAGAAACATGTATTTAAAATACAATATCAGAAGTGATATATTGTGTGAAAGCTATGAAATAATTTTTTAAATGTAGCTAATCTGATGTTTTTGCACATTTTATCATACTGTAATACAAGCTATTACTCATTTCATGGACTATATATATATATATATATATATATATTATATATATATATATATATATATATATTGTTTTTTTTGTTTGTTTGTTTTTGTTTTGTTTTTTTGTTTTTGTTTTGTTTTTTGTTTTGTTTTGTTTTGTTACCTCCGCCAAGGAGGTTATGTTTTTGCCAGGGTGTGTTTGTTTGTTTGTTTGTTTGTCTGTCTGTCTGTTCGTTAGTGTGCAACATGACTCAAAAGTTTATGGACAGATTTTGATGAAATTTTCAGGGTTTGTTGGAAATGGGATAAGGAAGAAATGATTAAATTTTGGTGGTGATCAGGGGTGGGGGGGCCCACGGGGGGGCCCATTCCAACAAACCCTGAAAATTTCATCAAAATCTGTCCATAACTTTTTGAGTTATGTTGCACACTAACGGACAGACAAACAGACAGACAAACAAACAAACAAACAAACAAACACACCCTGGCAAAACATAACCTCCTTGGCGGATGTACAAAACAAAACAAAACAAAAACAAAAAACAAAACAAAAAAAACAAACAAAACAAACAAAACAAAACAATTTAAGTTTAAGAAAACTGTTAATTACAGTCTAATAACAAATAGCAATTGATTACTCTCAAACCTGTTACTGCAGATCAGGTTTATCAAGTATTTATCAGTAACTGTGTGAATTACAGTGTATGAGATGATGCATAAGCGTCCACTGTGTTGTCTGATATGTGAACTAAACAACAAAACCCATGAATATACAAGAGAACAGCTGTAGAATAACTGTCCACTGTAGTGACCACTATGCATGAAGGAGTTAAAACACAATATAACTGAAATAATAAACTAATACTATATATTTCATGATTTCTTACGTTAATGATTGCATTAGTATATTGACCCATTCTTTAGATTTTCCTCAACTTACTAGATTTCAGTTCTGCTTAGCAAAACATACACATGTATATTGATATTTTGCCCAGTGTCCTACTACTTTGTCATCCAAACTAATTTGATATCTTGAAATTATTATTTAAAAGCCATATTGCAATTACTGGAAATGATTGTGAATAATAAACATAATCATTATAATCATCTTCATTCGTCTGATTTTCTTGATTCAGATGTTTTTATTCATGCACTGAAAAGAAAAATATATTTTATCTGAGCAGTTACAACAGATGTACATGAAAAGGAACCACAAAGAAGCCATTTTTTTTTTTTTTTTATTTCTTCAATTCTTGTTCGTTTTCATGCTGGTACAACTAAAGGTACATTTGTTTGGACAAATATAATGATAATAACAAAAATAGCTCATAAGAGTTTAATTTCAGAGCTGATATCTATCCATTTTCTGTGTTTTCTTGATAATAACCAAATCACTTCAGTTCTTATGGCATTGTACTGATAAAAACAGTGCTTTTAGACATTCTGTGTTTTCTTTTCTGTCTGTTTTAGTCACATGATACACAGGAGTTAGTACTTGACTGTATAACCATTGTTTTGGATGACTTTTGATGGTCTCATATTTTTTTCTGCGACTCTATATGTATATAGTATATGTATATGAGCTCTTCACCTCCTTGCAGTGTATTTTATTTTATTGTCTGCTGGGTCAGTGCAATACACAATGGTCTCATCTTCCTCCTTTTACATAAGGGTTCAATGCACTTTTTTTAAAAAAAATACGTATATGTATAGATGTATGATGTAGATTTTTTTTTTTTTTTAATAGAATTATGTGTCATTCTTGTGTCTTTTTATCTGACTCTCTGAACGACCACATAAGTGTTCCTATGGTATATGCACAAATGACAAATACATTTCTTGAATCTTGAAAAAAGATTCCAAATCAATAACTATGGCATTGTACTGACAAAAACAGTGCTTTTAGGCATTCCATGTTTCTTTTCTGTCTGTTTTTAGTCACATAATACAACAGGAGTTAGTTCTCGATTGCATAACCATTGTTTTGGATGACTTTCGATGGTCTAATAATTTTTTCTTCGACTGTAGATAAGGAACCCAAGCACCAAACTGTTAGAGATGCCAACAGAAATAATTATTTTATCATATTACCTCATTCTTTTCCAGTATTTAACTGGTGTTTTTGCTTCATCGCAACCGTTCCTTCTTCTGCTGTCATTTCAATGAAGCACTAGAGATCGGGTTTAATGATCCAGAAGCAGGCTTAGTATTTTTAAATTATATCTGCCACTTTAATTTAGATTTTTTTGGCCATATACACCGTTTCCATTGATTTTATGTCATGGTGCAAATGGGCGTCATGTAATTAAATCATGTCATATCTTTTATGTTCCATTTAAAGCAAAGATACAACACTTCAGTTATAACTATATAATTTTTAGACTTATATGACACTGATTGCATAAAGTTACCAGACAAGACAATAATTTTCCTCAATTGTATTTGAATTATTTGTATGACGGCCCAAACGATAGGGTCCAGATATCCACTGGCACATAAAATGTTACCTTAATGCAGTGTTTCTTAAACTGTGGGGCGGGCCCCCCCAGGGGGGCACGAAGGCTTTCCGGGGGGGCATGGGATCATTCCTAGGTGTTTTGTTTTTTTTCTTCAGTTTAGAAACATGTATCAGGTGGAAACTAATGTTTTAGCGTTGGAGCACCCTGGACTCATTTTAGGGACGTACAACAAACAAATCTACTGCCATAGTGATCTGTCACTAGACTAGACCAAGAGTTTTAGGTTTGGACAATGGACGAGGATTGGACTGGAAAAGAAAAATATGCAATGTTTCTGGTTTTGCACAGTTTTGTACAGATTGCACTTTAATGTTCTGAGATGTGCAAAAGAAACCAGGCTCATGGCAGCCACTGATCTTGTTAAATGTTCATCTTTGTTACCAAAATTGTTTGTTGTTCTACAAAAAAATTTACTTATTTGTCATAGTTGTAAGCTAATTACACATTTCCTATTTTTAATTGGAAAAATAATGTCTCAGGGAGCAGTTTGTTGAAGTCATTTATATGTTCAATCAAAAATCGAAGTTATTTTTAATTTGCACAACAAATTATTCAAGGAAAAGCAAAAAGTATGTCTAACGATATTGATGTTTCTTCAATAAAAAGTTATAATTGCACCACAGGTACAATGTTGTTGGGGTTGAGGGGGGATTGGAGATTTTTCGTGCTCCAAAGAGGGGCTCGACAGAAAGGATTGAGAACCACTGACTTAATGCAAAATGAAATCAATTCTTGCCACAAAGCATATCGACACAACATAGTTTTACAGGTACAAATTAGACCTGTTGAAGTAGAATAAGACAGAAATGAAAAAGAAAGTCCCAAAAGGTGTGATTAGTCACACACTTTGACACAACCTCATGTGGTTATTATTATAGGGAGGTAGAAATAAGTTACCATATCCAACACAGTTTTACAGAATTTTTGTCTAAACCCTAGAGTTGAACTATAAATTACTGTCTAATATGGCTGAAAATTATCTGACAGGTGATATAACGGAAATTTCAGGAAATTGTCTTCAGTCTCACCGTCTGGTTAAGGTTTCACAAAATTACAATATAAATATCTACATTATAAACAGGACATGTAAAAGGGGAGAACCTATATTCTATATTCTCATGTTTAATTTACAATAATATTTTGAGACTCTATGGGGTAAAGTGGGGGGTTAACATGACAAATTCATGGGGCCCAGCATTCCCAGGGGGCCCAGTGGATGTAGGTTAGAAGTTGTGAAAATTTTGTGTAAGCTCCGGAGTAAAAGAGACACAAAAAACGCAGGAGTCGGATGTCCTAAGTTAAGTTTCACGGCAGTTACAGTAGTTACAACAGTTATGGAACACACCCCTACGCAGGGTGTGATCTGTCTAAAAACCAGAGGGGGGTGGTGTTGTTTTTTGTTTTGTTTTTGGGTTTTTTGGTGGAGTTGGGGGGGCAGCAGTTATACGTGGTGTGCGGTCCATAACTAACATAACTAACAATGGCATGAAACGAAACTGAAACTTTACATACTTTCAACTAGGGATGTAACGATTACCGGTGTAATGATAAACCGCGGAAAAATTCCCAGTGGTTAGCATTAGCCTTTAAATTCTAATTATCATGATAACTGTGTTTTATTACTGCACTTTGAAAACTCAGAGAGAGAGAGAGAGCTCTGTTATCTATCTATCTATCTATCTATCTATCTGTCTGTCTGTCTGTCTGTCTGTCTGTCTCTAGAAAAGAAACTAAAACAACTCAAACTTGATATGGAAAATGGTCAAACAATGGCCATAAGGTGTCATCTTTAATGCACATTATATATATATATATATATATAATATATATATATATAATTATATAAATATTTATTTGTTTTATCTGAATGTTTCTGTCAACAAAGTACATTGTGCTGTTATTTTATTTATTTATTTATTTTTTATTTCAAAATACAACTTTATTAAATTATTTCAGTGTGTGTATAAGTATTTTTTGAACATTTTGAGCACAATTTCAACAACATCGTGATAATAATGATAACCATGGTAATTTTAGTCACAATAACCTGATATGAAATTTTCATATCGTTACATCCCTACTTTCAACGTCCAACTCCTGGTTCTGTTCCTCTATTACACAGCGGATCTTACACGAAATTTTCACAACTTCTAACCTGTATCCACTGGACATACAAATGCTGGGACCCAGGAATTTGTCACGTTTACCCCCACCCCACCCCTTAAGGCACCCCAGTGCATGGGGATGTTCACAAATTCTGAGACTGTCGACAGTTCGGTTCAGGTGATCGTTAGTTTCAGTAATGTAGGATATAGGTGGAAGAAAACTGTCACAACCTGTCTGTTATTTCAATGGGTTGGTTGCCCCCGTACCCCCGAGGATGAAATTCATTGAGCAGAAGTAGGTATGTAAAAACAAGACAAATCACACCCTGCCCCTATGTAGTATACCCCCACCCCCGACAAATTTACCTATGTTTTATTTTATGAGGGGCCCGCAATGTTTACCTTTCATGGGGCCTACAGTTTTTAGCGGTGGCCCAGCTAATGGGTTTTAAATAAATGATGCTGTGTGGTGATGATGGTGATTTTTTGCTGTATTTTGCACTAAACAAACATGTTCCCTCGTATTTGAAAAATATAATTTATTAGCCAAAGCATCTCTGTAGCAGCCCAGTGCTTCATTCATAATGGAATATTGGCATTTTGCCTTTACACCCCCCTCCCCCCCCCCCAAAAAAAAAGAAAAAAACTATTTGGCTTTATTGAAATCTCAATCCTATTTTGATTAATTGTTCGACCCTAGTTCCCAATTTTCCAATTTTTAAAGGTTCTGCTTGCAGAGGAGCAGTGGAGAGTTATATTAGGAGCAGCTAGAGTCTAACAAACTATCTGGGTTTTATATGTTACGTGTCAAAATAATCCTACTGGACAACCAAGCATAGAAAAGCAGAACGGCGGAGAATATTTAATATTTTCAAGTCGTTTTTTTTTTTTTTTTCCCCCAAAGCCTCTGTGATGTGAGAGGCAGATAAGCAGATAAATCATATTAATATTCCACTTTCTTTCATTGTGAAATCTCGCCTCAAGTCATGCCCTGCTGCTTTCTCGCGGCTGTGAAGGACACACACTGTGGTACTTAAGACGACGGTCTGGCCTTTGCCCTTCTGTCTCTTCAACCAGACTGATTTCAAAATGGAAATCAGTGGAGCTCGGGTAGAGTCATGTGAATCTACACCTGACCTGTGCATCCAAATTAAGATGTCAGATTGGCGGAAAGAAAAGGAGGACTAATGAACAAATCCATCTAACCGCTTAAATTTTCTTCAGTTAAACGGAGAAAAAACTGAGGTAGTCGTTTTTAGATCCAAGGAGGAACGTCTTCAAATCAGCATGCAGCTCCAGTCACTTCAGTTAAAAACCTCACACCAGGCCCGGAATCTGGGTGTTGTCATGGATCCAGACCTGAATTTTAAAAACCACATACAAACAATTACAAAGTCATCTTACTATCACCTCAAGAATATTTCTAGGATTAAAGGACTGATGTCGCAGCAGGACCTTCAAAAACTTGTCCATGCATTTGTCTTTAGTGGAGTTGACTACTATAACAGTATCTTCTCTGGTCTGTTTAAAAAGTCTATGACGACTGCAGCTGATCCAGAATGCTGCTGCTCTAGTCCTCATTAAAGTTGGCCTTACACTGTGCGATTTTAGAGCTGATTTCTCACTCGTGCGACTCTTTTTGGGATCGGGCCAGATGTGCCTCTGATCGTGTGTCGTGCTTGGTGCAGTGTACATGGGGTAAGGAGAAGCGATTACCACCTCACGACCACCTCACAACCAGCAATCGTGTGTTCACAAGGAAAACAGAGCTGTTTGAAATCCTGCTCGCTCCTCGTGAGGGTATCGCACTGTCAAAGCAGTGCCACGAGCCCATGGGCCTCAAATTCTCACACTGTGCATGCGCGAACGCAGAAATGTACAGTAGCGTACAAGCTAACAGTAGCTGGCTATTGGCCTAGCGCAGTTTAGCTTTTGCATCTTACCTCTAGTTCCCGCTGTAGCATTGACAGCCCATACTGTCCACGTCTGGCCAACAAATTCCTGCGCCAAACACGTCGTCATCTTTTCTTCTTTTTGATTCCCCGCAGATAATGGCACATATTACCAAAGTGGCTCGTTGGTTTTTGTTTAGCACTACCATTTTGTGATTCACGCCAATACACAATCGTCTATGCACTTACGGATTCCTCTGTATTTTAACGTTGTATTTCCGGATACAACACTTGAACGTGTCGTGCGTCCTGTGGTGTATGGTCCTACAGTGTGAGCAGTCAGGTCGCATACGAGCATCGGTCCGTACAGTGTGAGAACATGAATCGTGAGCCTGACTTTACAATTGATTCGCACAGTTTGAGATGGAGCTGCGTGCAATGATTGAAATAATCGCACAGTGTATGGCTGCCTTAAGACCAAGAGAGTGGACCACATCAGTCCAGTTCGGAGGTCTCTACGCTGGACCACATCAGTCCAGTTCTGAGGTCTCTACACTGGCTCCCTGTCTCTCAGAGAATAGACTTTAAAATTCTCTTGCTAGCATATAAAGCACTGAATGGTTTAGGCCCAAAATATCAGAGACCTTCTAGTCCAGTATGAACCATCCAGACCACTCAGGTCATCTGGTGCAGGTCTGCTCTGTGTTCCCAAAGTCAGAACTAAACATGGAGAATCAGCGTTCAGTTTCTATGCTCCGTATATCTGGAACAAACTACCAGAAAATATCAGGTCTGCTGAGAGTCTGAGTTCTTTTAAGTCCAGGTTAAAGACTCACCTGCAACTCTTACTTTAATATGTGGTGTTTTTATATTTTTGGGTTTTATGTGTTGTTTTCTTACTTGCTGTTTTTAATCACCTTTTACATGTTTCTTTTATAATGTTTTAAATGTGTTTCTTTTTCCCTTGTCGTTGTATTTCAGTGTCCTGTGTGAAGCACCTCGAATTGCCTTGTTGCTGAAATGTGTGATACAAATAAACTTGTCTTTCCTTGCCTAAATAAGGGGTCTCAAACTCATTTTCTGTAAGGGGCCACATTCAGCCTGATTTAATATCAAGTGGGCCGAACCAGTAAAATAATAGCATAATAACCTATATATAATGACAACTCCAAATTTTTGTCTTTGTTTTAGTGCAAAAAACCCATTAAATTATGAAAATACTTACTTTTATAAACTAAAACAACAAATAAAGATGTGAATAACCTAAAAAAAAGTGAAATTTCTTAAAAAAATAAGTGCAATTTTAACAATATTATGCCTCAATTTATCATTTCTACATGTGCATTATGGATCGGATCTACAAAGACACGAAACACTTAATAACAGGCAGAAAATTGTTAAAATTGTGTTGAATTTTCTTTAGACATTTCAGGTTATTCATATTTGTTCAGGTTGTTCACATTTTATTGTTACAGGGTAGTTTGAAAATGGAAATATTTTCATAATTTAATGTTATTTTTTGCTCTGAAACTAAGAAAATTTGAAGTTGTCTTTATTTATAGGCACAATGTAATTTTTTTTTTCTCTGCATCAGATCGAGAAAAAATATGGAGTCATTATTTTTTGCAGTTTTTTCACTATTATTTTACTTGAGGTCATATGTGGAACCTGAACTAAATTGAGCTCGTCAGCTTTGACTGGAATTTTTTGCACTTTGCTAATTCATCCCAGGGGCCGGATTAGAACCTTTGGCCCCCATTTGGCCCCCAGGCTGCATGTTTGAGACCCCTGGATTAAATGAAAGTCCGACCGTAGTGACATGAAGGACTATTTGAAACATTACTGCTGGATAAATGTCGTCCTCTGTTCTTGCTAGATGTAGAAATGATGGAAGCAATTTGGTTAAATAGAAAGTGGGAAGAATGTGATCAGATTTGTTTGATAACATGGTTCGTTCCAGTAGTTGATTATGATTGGCTGGCACACACCTGCGACCACATGCGCAAAAGAAATTGTGTAAATGTCCAATTTAGTTGTGAATTTTGATTTTGCTGAGGGGGCTGTGTGGGATAGTGGCAGAAAGAGATGATTGGGATACGGGAGGAAGATGAAAACGAGCTGGAATTAATGAGTCGAGTCGAAATATGAAGCCGTGAGACTGTTTGGAGACTGTGTTTTTAGATACATTCGCAATCATTTTGTGTAGTTCTGTCATTGACTTGCATTAAATGGTAAAAATGTGTTGGAGGGAAGGAAGGAAGGAAGGAAGGAAGGAAGGAAGGAGGAAGGAGGATGATGGATGGATGGATGGATGGAAGGAAGGATGGATGGATGGAAAGACGAGTGAAAGGACAGACAGACAGACAGACAGACAGACAGACAGACAGACAGACAGACAGACAGACAGACAGATAGATAGATAGATAGATAGATAGATAGATAGATAGATAGATAGATAGATGATAGATAGAAGATAGATAGATAGATGGGAAGAAGGAAGGCAGGGAGGATGGATGGATGGATGGATGGATGGATGGATGGAAAGACGAGTGAAAGACGACAGACAGACAGACAGACAGACAGACAGACAGACAGACAGATAGATAGATAGATATATAGATATAGATAGATAGATATATAGATAGATAGATAGATAGATAGATAGATATGGGAAGAAGGAAGGCAGGGAGGATGGATGGATGGATGGATGGAAAGACGAGTGAAAGGACTGACAGACAGACAGACAGACAGACAGACAGACAGACAGACAGACAGACAGACAGACAGACAGACAGACAGACAGACAGACAGACAGAGATAGGATAGATAGATAGATAGAGAGATAGATAGATAGATAGATAGATAGATAGATAGATGGAAGAAGGAAGGATGGATGGATGGATGGATGGATGGTGGATGGATGGAGGATGGTGGAAAGACGAGTGAAAGGATAGACAGACGGACGGATGGATGGAAGTTCTTTCTTTACATAGTGTATGGTATTTATTCACCTTAAAATGAAACAACCACTTATTTTGAAGCTAGCATGAATAACTTAAGCCCTTTGCCCATCGGTAGCCGGGATAGGCTCCAGCATCCACATGACCATCCAGATGAATAAGCAGATCGAACAAACTAAACAAAATGAATGAATAGCTTGTGAAAAAAGGCTCAACCATCGCTACTTTTTTTTTTTTTTTAACTTTATTTACCCAGGCAAGCAATTAAGATCAGATTCTTATATAACTGCAGCCTGCTTGCTAACACCTGTATGCTAAATGGGCTAAAGTTCAGTAGTCTTAGATGATCGTATTAATTTACAATAAATTGTGAGGTTAGCTTCTCTAGTCTGGTTTGTGATTCAGTCTCTGCTATTTGAGGAATGATATCACAGTCATTTTCATTTGGTTCCTTTGGGATACTTCTCTAATAACACTAAAAAAATACCTAAGAAGGGCATGTTGAGTGCCAAAGCTTGACAGGCGTAGCTTTAGTTTTTAAGAGGGGCGGTAATTCTGTCAAACCACAACGGTAGAAGAGGCTGGAGAAATATCTGTACTTTTGCTACTGGATGGTTAAATGCAGCTTTCCGGAGTCAACAACCCAGTACTGTAGAAGAACACTAACATAAGTGAACAGTCCTTCAGCATCTGCACAGTTAGACTAATGGAAATATTCATAATCTAATCTAATAGTCTTTAAGCATGCTTTTATATGTGTCTCTGCTTAAGGTCAGTGAAGAACGACATTAATGCATTTATTGTTGTATGTTACTAGCCATACTTTGACGTAACCGTACCCTCAAATGACGTATGCAGGCATATGCTGCATTTACAGCACGATATCTTAAGATGTTATAGCCATAATAACACGTAAAACAAACAACGGACTGTTTCATGTGCATCACGAAGGCATAAAAAGGCATCCTTCATATGCAGAATCAAGGATTAATGGCATTTGAAGGCCATGAGTCACTGTAAAATGTACTTTTGAGTGAGTAACACAAGAGGTGAATTTATATTTATAATACAGTTCACACAAGAAGACACTCAGTGACCTTAAGAACAGCCAGCGGTAGATAAACAAAAGGCTTCGGCAAAAAATAATGCGATATTAAAGATGGAATGAACTCAAAAAGACCCAAACAGCCGCAGATGACCGAAAGCATCTCCTGGTTTAAAATGTTTAATACCTGCTGATCCATTAATCCTATCAATACATGTAAGTAATTGGTGTAAAATGCAGTTTGTCATCTTTTCATGGTGATCAGATATGACCCATTTGGAGCATTTTCTGCCACATTCATTCAACAGTTTAAACCCCTGGAGTCGGATCAGTAACAGTGGATGGACACACTTGGTTTATGTTAGATTTTGCTGAAAAGTTACCGTTTCTTTAGTTTTGTCTGTTTTTGATATAATAACCCTCACCTTTATTTTGAGCTTTTTATGAACATCTACATCAGGGGTGTCAAACATGCGGCCTGCCAAAGGGTCCAGTTTGGCCCCTGGGATGTTTTTGCCAAGTGCAAAAATTCCACAGTCTTGAATTGAATGAAGCAACAAAAATTTTGCTTGAATTAAGGAAAAATCTTGAACTAAGCCAAAAAAAAAAAAAATCTTCAAATAAGTAAAAAAAAAAAAAAATCTTCAATTAAGTAAAAAAAAAAATTCATTGAGCAAAAAAAAAAAAAATCTCAAATTTAGCAAAAAAAATGTTGAATTAAGCAAAAACAAAAATCTTCAAGTAAGTAAAAAAAAAAAATCTTGAATTCAGCGAAAAAAAAAAAAATTCAATTAAGTAAAAAAATCTTGAATTAAGCCAAAAAACTTCAATTAAGTAAGAAACATTGAATTAATTAAAAAAAAAAAAAAAATTCAATTAAGTAAAAATCTAAAATTTAGCAAAAAATCTTGAATTAAGCAAAAAAAAAACCTTCAATTAAGAAAAAAAAATCTTGAATTAAGCCAAAAAAATCTTCAATTAAGTAAGAAACATTGAATTAATAAAAAAAAACTTCAATTAAGTAAAAATTTCAAATTTAACAAAAAATCTTGAATTACGCCAAAAAAACCTTCAATTAAGTAAAAATATCTTGAATTAAGCCAAAAAAAAAATCTTCAATTAAGTAAAAAAATTTTGAATAAGCCAAAAAAAAATCTTCAATTAAGTAAAAAAATCTCAAATTTAGCAAAAAATCTTGAATTAAGACAAAAAATCTTCAATTAAGTAAAAAAAGTCTTGAATTAAGACAAAAAAAAATAAAAATCTCAAATTTAGCAAAAAATCTTGAATTAAGCCAAAAAAAACCTTCAATTAAGTAAAAAAAATCTTGAATTAAGCAAAAAAAAATCTTTAATTAAGTAAAAAATCTTTAATTAATCAAAAAAAATTCAATTAAGTAAAAAAAAAACCTTGAATTAACCAAAAAAAAATAAATAAATAATTTAAAAAATCTAGAATTAATAACTTATTTTTCCCCCTTTGTTTTAGTGCAAAAATAACATTAAATTATGAAAAATATTTACATTTCCAAACTATCCTTTAACATTAAAATGCGAATAATCTGAACAAATGAACAACCTGAATGTCTAAAGAAAATTCAGCCCAATTTGAACAACTTTTCTGCCTGTTCCTCAGTGTTTAGTGTCTGTAGATCTGATCTTTAATGCACATGTAGAAATGATAAGTTGAGGAATAATATTGTTAAAATTACATTAAATTTTCTTACATTTTTTAATTTAAATTTCAGTTTTTTCAGTTTTTTTTTTTTTTTTTTTTTTTTGATAGTTTATAAAGTATTTTCATAATTTAATGTTTTGTTTTGTTTTTTACACTAAAACAAAGACAAAAATTTGGAGTTGTCATTATTTATTGGTATTATGTTATTATTTTACTGGTCCGGCCCACTGGAGATCAAATTTAGCTGAATATGGCCCTGAACTAAAATGAGTTTGACACCCCTGATCTACATGATCGATAAATTAAAGACAAGAAACTACCTGATTTTCACTGAAAAAAGCAAAATACAGAAGATAATATTAGAATAAATGGTGATAAATCGCTTAAAAAAAAAAAAAAAAAAAAAGGTTAAAATAGAGAGAAAAATCCGTTTGGGAACTGGGAAGTAGCACTGGGTCTTTATGGGTTCAAACAGTCTAAGAAGATGGAATCATAGTAAAGAAGATAATTCCCAAAGCGTTCACATGATTAAAAGAGGATAGACTGCTCTAGAATTACAGTGCAACAGAGTTCAATCCTAAACACATGAAAAGAAGAATTTATTCAGCCTGGGTTTAAAATCCTCTGCATTTTGAGTAAATCCATATTTGCTGTATTTTTGTGGACCCTTGACTCCCTTATCTGACCCGAGTCCATAGATCAGGGGTGTCAAACTCATTTTTTTCAGGGGCCACATTCAGCCCAGTTTGATCTCCAGTGGGCCAGACCAGTAAAATAATAACATAATAGCCTACACATAATGACACTTCCAAATAACATAAAAGACGTGAAAACCCTGAAAAAAGGAAGTTTCGGAAAAAAAACAAGTACAATTTGGTCAATATTAGGCCTCTACTTACGATTTCTATATGTGCATTACAGATCGGATCTGTCAAGGCACAAAACAGACAGAATATTGTTAAATGGCACTTATTTTTCTTTAGACCAGGGGTCAAACTCATTTCGGTTCAGGGGCCACATTCAGTCCAATATGATCTCAAGTGGGCCGGACCAGTAAAATAATAACAGTGAAAAAAGTAAAATTAAATAACGATAATGTTAACATCTCCAAAATCTGAATAACATAAACAACTGGAAACGTCTTAAGAAAAAACACTGCAATTCTAAAATATTATGCCTCAGATTATCAGTTTATCCTTTACACATGTGCATTAAAACTTACATTACAATTACAAATACACAAAACGTTTAATAACAGTAGAATATTGGTAAAATTGCATTTACTTATCTTAAGATATTTCAGGTTTTTCACATTTTTTTTGTAAAATAACAGTTTTTAATATAAACATTTTCATGTAATTTTACTTTTTTACACCAAAACAAAAATAAAATTTGCTTTTTCATTATTTCTACGTTTAATATGATGGTATTTTACTGGTCTGACCTACTTGGTATCTAATTGGTCAGTATGTGGAATCTGAATTAACCCTTTCATGCATAGGCCACTACAGTGGACAGTTCTTCTCCAGCTGTTCTATTGTATATTCATGGGTTTTGATGTTTTCGTTCCGTATCAGCCAACACAGTGAACACTTATGCACCATTCCATACACTGACATTCACACCATTACTGTAACTTTGCTGTTCTTGATAACCTGATCTGCACTAACATGTTTAAGTGTAAATCAATTTGTATTTGTTAGACAAGAAGGTTTTTTTTTTTCCATATTATCTCCATGAAGTGAGTATTACTAGCATTAGAATATGTTAAAATGTGAGAAGACATCAGATTAGCAGCATTAAAATGTTCTTATTTCATTGTTTTCATATCACTTTCTGATATTGGGGTTTTAAACACATGTTTTTTTGCTTCAAAAATTAAATGCATGGATATTTTTGTAACTCCATAGGAAAAAAAAACTTGATCGCATTGGTTTTTTCATGCCTAAGGAGGAATAAAAACACTGAAGAAAAAAATCTTGACTAAGGTTCTCACAATTCATGCATGAAAGGGTTAAAATGATTTTGACATTGTCGCTGGTTAATATCTTCAGTGTAATTTTTGTGTGTTCACAAATCCATCCTACGGGCCAGACTGGATCTTTTTGCGGGCCAGATTTGGCCCCCGGGCCGCATGTTTGACACCTATGCTTTAGACATTCCAGGTTGTTCATATTTGTTCAGGTTATTGACATTTTATTATTAAAGGATATCAAAATTTAATGTTCTTTGCAATAAATAAAAGAGAAAAATTGCTGTTGCCATTATTTAGAGGCATAACGTCATATTATTTTTTCACATTAAACCAAGAAGAAAATTTGGAGTCATTATTTCTAGGTTATTATGCTATTATTTTTGAGTTTGATGCCCTTGACTGTTAATATCTTCAGGGTAATTTTTGCATTTTGCACTTTGTAAATTCATCTTGCGGGCCAAATTGGAACCTTTGGCGGGCGGGTTTTGACACCTGTGCCATAGATCCTACTGAGCTTCTATCCTTTAATGTTCTCATAATTCATGCATGAAAGGGTTAAAGATTATATAGATGTATTCTCGGTCTTAACCACTGAGTGATTTGCAGCCGCACTTCAAACTGTATTCTGTCGGACGCCTGTGTAAAGATTTCAGATCTGGATTAATGTGCTGTGTTCTCTTTTGTCCTGGTTTTTGAATGAGCGATGTCTAACGCTGCTTTTTGAAGTCCAGTCGTAAGACCATTAACCCTTTCATGCAGAGTGGACAGTTATTCTACAGCTGTTCTCTTGTATATTCATGGGTTTTGTTGTTTTAGTTCCATATCATCTAACATATTGGGCCCTCATGCACCATCCCATACACTGACATTCATACCATTAGTGTAACTTTGCTGTTCTTGATAAACCTGATCTGCATTAACATGTTTGAATGTAAAGAAATTGCTTGTTATTTTTAATTGACTATAATTAACAACAAAAGTTTTTTTTTTTTTCATATTATCTCCATGAAGTGAGTAATGACTAGTATTAGAGTATGTTAAAATGTGAGAAAACAACAGATTAGCAGCATTAAAAATGTCTTTATTTCATACTTTTCACACAGTACAGGGTGGGGAAGCAAAATTTACAATATTTTGAGGCAGGGATTGAAAGACAGTGTATGACCAATTAGTTTATTGAAAGTCATGAGAATTTATTTGCCACAAGAAAATGTACATAATAGAAAATGTTTTATTCTATGTGTCCTCCTTCTTTCTCAATAACTGCCTTCACACGCTTCCTGAAACTTGCGCAAGTGTTCCTCAAATATTCGGGTGACAACTGTCGTGGAAATTTACCCTTCAACTGATAACCCACACAAAGAAAAGGGAGAAAGTTAGAGTTAAATAATAAATGCATTTATTGAGAAATCATCACAGACAAAGCTCTGTAAATGAAGTCTGATTAAACAAGAGAAAACTAAAGATTATATAGAACCAAATCCAACCCCCAAACTATGATGTCATTCCTTACGTACATCGTACCACCCCATACTTCTGCTCCGTGAAGAGGTCATGAGGACCTCTTCACTCTAACCTTGCTTGGATCCTATCTGAAGTACAGGCGCCATCCTCTATCGACACATTCAGACATTTAGGTGTTTGGGTTTTAACTCAAGGTAAGAACTTCGTCCCTAAGTCGGGGTTGCTGCAGAGTGGTAAACACACACATAACAATGACTCTGCATGCACTTAACAGTATAACATATTAAAAGAGTATAAATATAAAAAGTAAATTTTTCCACCACACAACTTCTCCCATTCTTCTTTAATAGTATCTTCCAGACTTTCTCGTAATAGTTTTGCTCATAGCATCTCTTCTTTACATTATAAACAGTCTTTATGGACACTCCAACTACTTTTGAAATCTCCTTTGGTGTGACGAGTGCATTCAGCAAATCACACACTCTTTGACGTTTGCTTTCCTGATTACTCATATGGGCAAAAGTTTGTGAAAAGGTATGGATAATAGTGTTAGGTATGATTATGACATCAATATGTTTGGTTTCAAAACAATTGACGTAGTGCCTGCTGAGAAAAAACAACTAAATGTTCATTGTAAATTTTGCTTCCCCCCCTGTATATTAGTAAATACATGTTTCTTTGCTTCAAAAATAAAACACACGGTTTCCAGCTGAGTGGACTTTTTTGCAACTCCATGAAAAATAGGTTCATAAAAGAATTTCAATCGCATTGTTTTTTTTTTTCATGCCTAAAGAGGAAGGAAAACACTGAGGAAAAAATCTTGATTAAGGTTCTCATAATTCATGCATGAAAGGGTTAAAGTAGTCGAACCCGTCGGAGATAAATGCGTGGATGAGCATCCGAACGTGAGCGCTCTCGACATATACTAATGGTGACGATGAGAGGACGGTAAAAGCATGAAAAAATGAAAAACCTGTCCGGTCCACATCACATTTAAAACTGTTCTCCGGTTAGTGTTTCCTTTCAAATACACCTCCTACACATATTATAGCATTTTCTGGAGCCAAGAAACTTTCTCAAGGCCAGAGTCTTAGCAGTGGAGTTAGTTAACCTTGTCCAGAGTCAGTCCTTTCCCCACTTCCACGCTAGCCTTAAGTGATGGGCCTCTCATAGCAGCCAATTAGGCTGTGTCATTTCTGGAGGTGTACAGGCCCCCAGTTTGATAGATCATGCACCAGAAGCATGTGGAGGGAAAGGCAGCCAAGCATGCTCTTAGGTCAGCTCCATCCAACATACAGCTAGCCCAGTATCAGTCAGCCAAGGCTCTGTGATCAATGGGGAGGAAACTGTGTAGCTATTATTTATAGGATCACCAGGCCATTAGACCCAACTATCCACTTAGCCTTTGCCACTGACTGTTTCTGTGTGCCAGACTAGAGAGAATTGGAGATTGAGGATGGCTAGCCAGCCCATATTGTAGGAATCATTCTTTTCATTTATCTCCATCCACACTAAATTTACTCCGGGCTCCGGCGATGGCAGGCCATTGCACAACATTTACAAAACCACGCTCAGTCATGTAGAACCGACGAGTAAAATGTTGCAAATGGGCCGACCGTGACTGTGATTTACAAAGTGGTATTTTGCAGAAAAAAGTGGAAGAGTTATGAAAAAAGGAGTCAGAAGTGATGCAAATATAAGCTTAAGTTTAACCCTTTCATGCATTAATTATGAGAAGCTTAATCAACATTTTTTTTTTCCCTGGGTGTTTTTAACTCCTCTTTAGATAGATAGATAGATAGAACAGATAGATAGATAGATAGAACAGAGCTCTCTCTCTCTCTCTCTCTCTCTCTCTCTCTGAGTTTTCAAAGTGCAGTAATAAAACACAGTTATCATGATAATTAGAATTTAAAGGCTAACACTAACCACTGGGAATTTTTCCACAGTTTATCATTACACCAGTAATCGTTACATCCCTAGTTGAAAGTATGTAAAGTTTCAGTTTTGTTTCATGCCAGTGTTAGTTATGTTAGTTATGGACCGCACACCACGTATTAGGCCTGTAACGGTACACGTACCGAACCGTTTCGGTACACACCTGTTCGGTTCGGTACACAGCTGTACCGAAACGGCACAGTCTGTTGAGAAAAAGAAAAAGGAACAAAGACATTGTTTGATGCGGAACGTTAAATACACGCAAGTTTCACACGGACATATTTAAGGACGCATACATTGACCCTAAATATGAAATAGCAGCTGATATAAGGTAAAAAAAAAATAAATAAAAAAATATATGAGAACCTGGAAGGAAGAGATTGGAGACCCTCCACCATCAGTACAGTCCAGTTTGGGATCACTTCAGGTCCCGGTGAAAGACAACAACGAGGAAAGAGACGGAGATAAGACGAACGCTGTGTGGCCCCTGGGAGCTACGGTAGTTCTAAAACACACTAACTGTCTGTCTGTCTCTCACGCACGCTGTATACCAGAGGAATAGAACTCGGAGTTGGATGTTGAAAGTATATAAAACTAAAGTTTCACTTTCGTTTCACGCCAGCGTTAGTTACGTTAGTTATGGACCTATTTTTTTGAACCTATTTTTCGTGGAGTTACAAAAATATCCACTCAGCTAGACACCATACATTTAATTTTAGAAGCAAAGAAACATATATTTACTGATATACTGCATAAAAACTATGAAATAAAAATTAATGCTGCTTATCTGATGTTTTCTCACATTTTAACATACCTGCATGAAGATAATTTGCAAAAAAATAAACAAAAAACAACCTTTTTGTTTAACCTGTTTAACCCTGACCATATTTTCAAGGGAAAAACGCCTAAAAAGACATACACCCAAAGTAAATGAAGAATTACCTATATACTTATAATAATAAGGTTTATATGGATGTCCTTGGTGTCTATGGACATTTACAGACCTCACAGAGTTTATTCCCATTGTCTAAAATATTGTTCTATTACTACGCCTGAGTAAACTGTAACAAACTAAAAGAGAAATTAGAATTTTTTATCCTCGCCTGTTTTTTTCAGCTGGATTGACGATGATATGCATAAATTAATTGTTCGTGTCGGAGATTTTTAATAGCGTATATTTCACCCCACAAAGATTAAAAATCATGTTTGAACATTAAAGTTTGCACTAAAATACACTTTTGATGTACTTTTATTAACAATAGGGTCTAAACCTGAGCAAAAGTTGAAAAAAACATCCATTGTCCTGATTTATTATATTTTTACAGTAGATGATTATAATATTTTTTCGGCCCGCTGGTGGGCTGATAGGGCTAAAGGGGTTAAAAAAAACAAACAGTTAAGATAAGATAAGGGGCAGCTGTGGCTCAGGTGGTAGAATGGGTCGTCCAATAACTGAAGGGTTGGCGGTTCGAATCCTGCTCTGTCCAAGTCAGTCCGTTGTGTCCTTTGGCAAGACACTTCACCCTCCCTGCCTCCAGTGCCACCCACACTGGTGTATGACTATTTGGTGGTGGTCGGAGCGGCTGTAGGTGCAAACTGGCAGCCACGCTTCTGTCAGTCTGTCCCAGGGCAGCTGTGGATACAAATGTAGTTCACCACCACCAGAGGGAGAATGTGAGAGCGAATGAATAATGGGTCATGATGTGAAGTGTTTTGAGTGTCTAGAAAAACGCTATATTAATCCAGTCCATTATTATTATAAGACATGCCTTTATTAGTCCGACAGGGGGAAATTTCAGGTTTACAGTAACAAAGTACAAGCACACAAGAGCAAAGAAAGTGCAAAATCAAGATAAACATAATCAAGAAAGTTATATACTATTTACTAGGCCTGTAACGGTACATGAACCGAACCGTTTCGGTACACACCTGTTCGGTTCGGTACACAGCTGTAACGAAACGGCACAGTATGTTGAGAAAAAGAAAAAGGAACGAAATACATTGTTTGATGCGGAACTTTAAATCCGCGCAAGTTTCACACGGACATGTTGAAGGACGCACACATTGACCCAAAATACGAAATAGCAGCTTATAAGGTTAAAAAAACAACAAATATGATGGGAACCTGGAAGGAAGAGACTGAAGACCCTCCACCATCAGTCCAGTCCAGTTTGGATCAGTTCAGGTTCAGGTGAAAGACAACAATCAGGAAAGAGACGGTGATAAGACAGATGTTTTTGGCCCCAAGGAACTACGGTAGTTCTAAAACACACTAGCTCTGTCTGTGTCTCTCTCTCACGCACGCTGTATAACAGAGCAATAGAACTCGGAGTTGGCCACTGACAGTATATAAAAATAAAGTTTCACTTTCGTTTCACGCCAGCGTTAGTTACGTTAGTTATGGACCGGACCGTACCCCCACCCCAACCCCCCAGCTCCGACCAAAAAACAAACAAAAAAACAACAAACAAACCATCCCCAGACAAATCGCACCTTGCACGCACACACACACACACACACACACACACCACAGTGTCCTAAACAGTTTGTTCTCTGTCATAAAATAAATAATTTGGTTCAGTTTGTTGTCAATGTTGCTCGTCAGTTTATTAAAACAGAATACCAGTTTACCCTCCTGTTAATGTTGCACTTCATGTGGAATTTTTTTGTTGATATTTTTCTGCAGAATGTGAACTGACAGAACTGTGATTAGATTTTTTTGTTTGTTCAAAACTACCTTTCAAGGAAAAGTGCAATACTAATGTTTAAAATACATTTAGTAATGTTAGTAATTTATTGTATTCTCTATTTGATTTGTAGCAGCAGAATTATATTATTCCTGTTTTACTATATTCTATTGTGTCCAAAAATTGGGGGAAAAATGTTCAAAAATTCAAACGTATTAAAGATATTTTGAGGGGTTTTCTTTCTTCCCGTACCGAACTGAAAAAAAAATGAACCATGGCTTTCAAAACCGAAAACGTACCGAACCGAAAATTTTGTGTACCGTTACAGGCCTATTATTTACAACTGAGCACATGCTGGTCATGTCACAGGTTTATTGCACGGTTTACTGCATTTGTTTATTGTACAGTTATTGCACAGAATTTTGCTCAAAACAGTTAATTACAGTCTAATAACAATAAGCAATTTTTTTTTACACTCAAACATGTAACTGCAGATTAGGTTTATCTAGAACAGCAAATTTACAGTAATGGTGTGAATTTCAGTGTATGGGATGATGCGTAAGTGTCAACTGTGTTGGCTGATATGGAAATAAACAAACAATATCCATGAATATACAAGTGAACACCTTTAAACAGCTGTCCACTGTAGTGACTACTGTGCATGAAAGGGTTAATAGCTTTGTAAGTGTTAGTGTTGGTGCAGTACTTTGATAACCCCTGTAATATTTATCAGAGTGTAACAACATCAAATCGTATTTGAGACAGTGGCCGTGCACAACAATATGCCATCTTTCAGCAATCTGTCACGGTGACCTTCACTAGGACTGAAGGTCTGTGAATGATCTGTTTCTACACTGAACTCTGCACAAAACACACACACACACACACACACACATATATATGGCACTTCAGCAACTGTCATGAAGGTGTATTTCATAAAATAGCTAATAGTTAACTGTTATAAAATGGATGAAGGCTTTGCAGAAATATTTTACACTGGATTTTTTCCTCACATTACAAAAAGCCTGAACAAACCTGACAGAAAGTGGATGATGTAAAAACTGTATTTTTTTTTTAACCCATAAAAACCCAAAAAGCCACCGGTGACACAAACCATCTACTGATCTAAACTGTTTAATCCCTGTTGATTCATTCACCCTATCAATACATGTCAATAATTGGTGTAAAATACAGTTTGTCACCTTTTCATTATTTAAGCAACACCAAGTGACAAGGAAACTTATGTGCAATAATATACAATATTTACATTAACCCATAAAGACCCAAACATCCACTGGCGACCAAAAAATCTACTGATATAAACTGTTTAACCCTTCGGTATCCGGGTGCGCCTTTTTACACACACTTTGCACTTCGTTTTAAAAAACTTCATATTATTTTTCACAATTAAATAAGGTTAGAATTGAAAAGTTGTTCATTTTTGCATGATCTTTAAAATTCTGGCCACCAACTACAGTTACCATATATAACAAAAGAAAATTATAAGACTAGCATCTGTCTCCCAAGTGTGCCTAAAACGCACTATTTCTTCCATTTGATATGTATGATTAGGGCTGACCTTGATTTACAAAAATAAAATCAAATTAGAACAGAAAAATTAATCAATATATAATATTTAATAGTTTGATTTATAGGTGTGCATTTTACGCGCACTTGGTGACAGATGCTAGTATTTTTGAACATTTGACCTAGCGCCAAAAATAATAATGCAAATTAACCAATGTTGGAGTTAATCATTGACATATGCCACCATGAAAAAAATCAATATGTGATCCACTTTTTATGAGGTATTTTGAATTTATTTATTTATTTATTTATTGCATTCAAAAAATGGTTTGTTTACATTACAAACACGGCATTTAAAGGGTTAAAAAATGTGACAGTTATTGAGTATTTGGTATTTTTATTTACGACTCAAATTGATGAAATAGAAAATCATGTAAAAGAATTAAAAACAAACTGTACGAAAATTCTTTGACATTATTCCACAAGTGTGCGAAAAACGCACACTTGGTCCTTAGTAAGGGCCTTGCTGGACAGGATACCGGAGGGTTAATAGCTTCCAATCCACTAATCCTATAATTGGTGTAAAATACAGTTTTTCATCTTTTCATGGTCATCAGATATGACCCATTTGGACGTTCAGGGGCTCTGTAGTTACCGTGGAAACCCCATCATCTTCTACAACATTGATTCACCAGTAAAACCAATGGAGTTGGATCAATGACAGTGGATGGACACACTTGGTTTATGTTCAGTTAATGAGAGATTTTGTTGAATAAGTCACTTTTTCTTCAGTTTTCTCTGTTTTGATGTAATAACCTTCAACTTTACTCAAGAGTTTTTATGAACCTCTACATGATCACATCAATTAAATAGGAAAATCCATGATTATCACAAAAAAAGCACAGAATACAGAACACAATATTGTAATAAACAGTGAGAAAACACTTACGAAATGTTAAAATAAAGAGAAAAGTTCATTTGGGAACTGGCACAAAAGGTCTTTATGAGTTAAACTTCACTTTATTTTGCAGTAACATGTACCATTTGCAATAGTCTGCCATAATTTTTTGCAGCTTGACCATAATATATGATGCCTTTCCATGCATTTTATGATTAATGATTATTTATTACAGTGATTATGGTGACTTATTAGTAATTAGTGGTATTTTTAGTGGATATAGCAGCTGCAGTTTGAAAAAAAAAAAGACTGAATCTAATATTTGTTAAAGGGTCACTGCACTGGTCAACTCTACTGTAAATAATAATTAATAATGTATTACTTCCTTTTTCATTTATAATTTTTCATCTTTGCTTTTGAGATGAAATCCCTTGGTCTATCCAACATCCAATACCATGAAACCCATACTACCATTCATCATACTTTTGCATAAATAACAGTAGAATGGATCATCTGTATCATGTTCACTTCCTGAAGGTCTCTTTACTAGCTGGGGGACACGTACCCTGAGTAATGTCAAAATTTTATTGCCACAACTGTATTACATTGTGGATATTCATGCTGATGAAGTATCTGTAGCGTAGTGGCTTACATACTATAATATTTATCCTGAAATAGCGTACAATTCACATCCTATTGGTGCCATAGTATGTACTGTTTTAGCCGACCAATTAGCTTGTTTGTATGGGATTTCAGATATTGTCCCTAATGCACCATATTATTTAATTTTCATCATTAAAATGTAACAGCCACATTTAGGAATAACCATTAACGTATTAGAAAATGTTGGGAGATTAAAAATGGGATAGATTATTGTGTTGCTTTGGTAAAATGCAGCAGATCATAACAAAACCGGTCTTATTACAAAATAAAGTGAAAGTGTGTTGTATCGTGTGGCGTTATTTGATGAATGCAGTGTTTTTACATAATGTATTGTTACCGGCAGTGTTTCAGAGTGCACATTTCTCAGCTTACTGACAAAATGAAATGTATTATATCATGTTTGCAGGTGTTGCAAACACTTCGAAGGAGGTGGTGGTGGTGGTGGGGGGGTCTTTTGTACGCTGTGACCTCTTAAAGGGTACATTAAAGCAGCGAGAAGACGCCGTGCTTCGACTTTCATCTGAGGAGGAAAATGTTTGTAGAAAGAAGATGCATCATATCCTTATTGTGTTTCTAATGGCCCCTATTAATTATTCATGACGATTGAATTCCAGCTGCAGTCTCAAGTGAAGCTCAAATGCAGCTTTTTGTTTGGTGGATTTTGCTGCTGAGGGCACCGGAGAGGATCAATAAGTCTTCTGAGTGCATTTTAAGTGCGGCATGATGTCACACACCAAGATTAACTTTGTGTGATTCTCTCGTA
The DNA here is from genome assembly GCF_902148855.1 of Sphaeramia orbicularis. Lineage (NCBI taxonomy): Eukaryota > Metazoa > Chordata > Actinopteri > Kurtiformes > Apogonidae > Sphaeramia > Sphaeramia orbicularis. The sequence continues at coordinate 39,769,343 of NC_043970.1, read as the reverse complement.
TCCGTGTGCTGTAAGGTAAAAGGTCAACAAAACCAATGTATATGTTATCTTCTAAGGTGACACAGTGTTTTGTAGTTCTTCACTCATACTCAGTGGTGTAGTGGTCCCTGGAGAAGTGGGTATACTCTCAATTTTTGCCTTTTTTTTTTTTTTAAGTAGTCCAGAAAAACACCCTGTTTTAGAAACAGCGACATGTCAGACTACTCTATTATTTTACCCAAAAATCCATCAGTAGTATTTGCTCATTTTTAAAATTATCATGACTTGATCAGGAGTAGTTTTTAGGTACTGGTCACCCAAGCAGCTGCATGAATGTAAATGTATTCAACATGAGGCGAACATAGGGTAATGTTAGCCTTTCAAACGTTAGCCTTTCATAATGTTAGCCTTTCAAAACGTTAGCCTTTCATTCCATTCCATTTATGTTGTCCTTCACTCTCTATAGGCACTATAGGCACTATAGGTATCACTGTCTATAGGCACCATATTTATATATTTAAAACCACACCTGTCCAAATCTGTATATATTCAAATCCGTATTTATATATATATTTTTTATATTTATAACCATTTGCACTACATTCATATCAAACCGTATTTGCACTCTCCTTTCAAACACTTTTTTCAAATTTATATGACTGTTTTACATGTATGTGTATGTTTGTGTACGTTCGCTGCTGACAACACTGTGAATTTCCCCATTGTGGGATCAATAAAGGAATATCTTATCTTATCTTATCTTATCATAACTTAGCCTTTCATAATGTTAGCCTTTCATAACGTTAGCCTACTCACGCAATTTAACTATTGGTGACAACATCTCTTCTATAAATGTGCAGTCATATGGCCAGTAGTTTAACAGTGACTCATTCCGAAACCACCTTAAAACTTACCTCAGAATTCTGTATTCCATAAAAGTAGGTTCTCTTGATTTGTGTCACTCATTTGAAAGACGTTTATTCTGCCGTCTTGTTCACATTTCCAATAATCGCGCATCTTTCAATAAGACGTGAAATGACCTGTCAATCAACTGGGATGGCACTGGCACCTGAGATGTCCAATCAGGTTCCAGAGGTGGCCAGCGCTAAGTTAGCAATATTTTCTTCAGCATGACCCGCCCTACTCTGCCTCTGATTGGCTCATTACTCCTCATGCCTAAAGTTAACCAATCTAATCTTTGAAGGTACCGAGTACTAGCCAATTATGCCGCGTTTCCACTACATGGAACTGGCTCGGCTCGACTCAATTCAGGTACCAGGTACTATTCCTGGAGATAGTTTCCATTACAGGATACTACCGACTTTAAAGTACCTGGACGTCATTGCGATGCTGCGCGTTACTTCGGTGTCGTCTGCTCAGAGAGTTGCTTATAAACTTGCTCGTTGTGTGTTGTCTCGTCAAGCTCATGCTGAATTTTTACATCAGCCGCCAAAGACTGAATCTCCTCGACCGACCATGGTGTAGTTTTGCGGGCTGTCATGTGGATTAACCTACCGCTATATTTACTGTCAACTTCCGCATCTGTTTTTTATAAAACGGCAGGTCACAGAGACAACTGTCTGACCAATCAGTGGTCTGCAGTGTTTACGCGTCACATTTTAGTATGTGTTCCCCAGTCTTGGAACCTCATCGGAGGTGATACCAAAAACTAGTACCAGGTACCAGATTCCAAATCTTTTTCGTAATGGAAACGCAAAAAGGCTGAGTCGAGTTGAGTCAGTACCCTGTCGTGAAAACGCGGCATTAGAGGCAGAGTAGGGTGGGTCATACTACTGAATGGTGCGCATCAGGGGGATTTACAGGGTGGGGAAGCAAAATTTACAATATTTGAGGCAGGGATTGAAAGACAGTGTATGACCAGTTACTTTATTGAAAGTCATGAGAATTTATTTGCCACAAGAAAATTGACATCATAGAAAATGTTTTTATTCTATGTGTCCTCCTTCTTTCTCAATAACTGCCTTCACACACTTCCTGAAACTTGCGCAAGTGTTCCTCAAATATTCAGGTGACAACTTCTCCCATTCTTCTTTAATAGTATCTTCCAGACTTTCTCGTAATAGTTTTGCTCATAGTCATTCTCTTCTTTCCATTATAAACAGTCTTTATGGACACTCCAACTATTTTTGAAATCTCCTTTGGTGTGACGAGTGCATTCAGCAAATCACACACTCTTTGACATTTGCTTTCCTGATTACTCATATGGGCAAAAGTTTGTGAAAAGGTATGGATAATAGTGTTAGGTATGATTATGACATCAATATGTTTGGTTTCAAAACAGTTGACGTAGTGCCTGCTGAGAAAAAAACAACTAAATGTTCATTGTAAATTTTGCTTCCCCACCCTGTAGAAGTGGTAATGCTGATTAAAAATAAGTCGGTATACGCGGTATACCTTGGACTATACCACTGCTCATACACTATATTGCCAAAAGTATTTGCTCACCTGCCTTGACTCACATATGAATTTAAGTGACACTCCATTCTTAATTCATAGGATTTAATATGATGTCGGTCCACCCTCTGCAGCTATAACAGCTTCAACTCTTCATGGAATTGTCCAAAATCTCTTGCCTCAGCATACCAAGAGATTTTGGACAATTCCGTGCTCCCAAATTTGTGGGAACAGTTTGTTAATGGTCCCTTCCTGTTCCAACATGACATGACTATATAATATATAAAGACATGGATGAGAGAGTTTGTGTGGATGAACCTGACTGGCCTTCACAGAGTCCTGACCTCAACCCGACAGAACACCTTTGGGATGAATTAGAGCGGAGACTGAGAGCCATGCCTTTTCGTCTAACATCAGTGTGTGATCTTACAATGCGCTTCGGGGAATCGTTGAAAATTCCCATAAACACACTCCTAAACCTTGTGAAAAGCCTTCCCAGAACAGGTGAAGCTGTTATAGCTGCAAAAGGTGGGCCGACATATTAAACCCCATGGATTAAGAATGGGATGTCACTTAACTAAACTGTCAGCATACATATGAGAAGTGTTACGCCTCGGCAAAATAACAAAACATAACTTTGCTAATCCAAGAAAACGTAAACGAAATGAAAATCTAACCTCCCTTACCAAACAGGAGAAAATGAGACAAAAGAAAACAGAGCCCACCCCTACTGCTGAAACCCGGAACGAACAACAGACTGAAGGCGGGGTTGGAATGGACAGAAGCACAAAAACAACAAAAAAATACCCCCAAAATGAACAAATATACAACAACCAAAGTTGTTCATATGGAAAATTAGCATGTAGTACAGCATGTTGGACTCTATTCTCAACTAGAACGCCAGTAACGCTTATGTTTCAATAACATCCTCCTTATTACATTATATTAGTGAGTAATGAAACTGTTTATATAGTTCACAGTATTTTGGTACTAACACCTTAAGGCCCAGACTATGCAAATTACATGGAGACGTGGGAAATAACAAACCACAAATACTTTTACATCTGTTGAATATTTATCTTCCTCATGGCTTTTTCTTTTATTCCCCCCATGCAAACTCAAATGTGTGCAGTTTCCGTGTTTTTAAAAACAGGCTTGTTTCCAAGGGTGGGCATCAGCTCCAAAAGGTTCAGTAATACCGCTGTTGGCAGCTGGGATTGGCCCCAAAAAACCTTCAATTGGACTGCTCTCTAAGAATACCTAAGTCCTTTCTGAGCCAATTTAGCTTCAGCCAAGTTGCAACCTACTGTCTTTAAAATGTCAGTTCAGAAAACAGTGGCGATGTCATGGTCTGTTAATCCACTAGTCATGTGATTTTTGATGGATGCTTGTTTTTTGTTTTTAATGCATTTTACTGTATTATCCATCCATTTCCTGAATCGCTTAGTCCTTGACAGGGTTTTGGGGGTGCTGGAGCCTAGTTTACTTTCAGATTCACACAGATTAGTAGTATCACAGTGCACTTTACCATCTGCAGGACTACAGGGTGGGGAAGCAAAATTTTACAATATTTTGAGGCAGGGATTGAAAGACAGTGTATGACCAATTAGTTTATTGAAAGTCATGAGAACTTTTGCCACAAGAAAATGTACATAATAGAAAATGTTTTTATTCTATGTGTCCTCCTTCTTTCTCAATAACTGCCTTCACACGCTTCCTGAAACTTGCGCAAGTGTTCCTTAAATATTCGGGTGACAACTTCTCCCATTCTTCTTTAATAGTATCTTCCAGACTTTCTGGTAATAGTTTTGCTCATAGTCATTCTCTTCTTTCCATTATAAACAGTCTTTATGGACACTCCAACTATTTTTGAAATCTCCTTTGGTGTGACGAGTGCATTCCAAATCACACACTGTTTGACGTTTGCTTTCCTGATTACTCATATGGGCAAAAGTTTGTGAAAAGGTATGGATAATAGTGTTAGGTATGATTATGACATCAATATATGTTTGGTTTCAAAACAATTGACGTAGTGTCTGCTGAGAAAAAAAAACTAAATGTTCATTGTAAATTTTGCTTCCCCACCCTGTATACTAAATTCTATTTTGATTATGCTTAACCCATAAAAGATCCAAACATCCATCGGTGACCAAAACATCTACTGATTAAACTGTTTAATACCTGTTGACCCACTCGTCCTATCAATACATGTAAAAATTGGTGTAAAATGCAGTTTTTCATCTTTTCATGGTCATCATATGACCCATTTGGACATTCAGAGACTCCGTAGTTACCGTGGAAACACCGTCATCTTCTACAACATGATCCCAGTAAAATCTATAGAGTTGGATCAATGACAGTGGGTGGAGACATGTTCGGTTAACAGGTTAAATTTTAGACATGCACTGGAAATGTAGATTTACTAAGAAAAAGATCATCCAATGAATATGCATAATATGTTGTAAAATAAAAGGTACTAGATCAAATACATCCTATGACATTTATTTCGCTTGATGTCATGTTGAAAAGCTGGTTTGGCTGCATACATTTACAGATGTAGGAATGCCACATGTTCAGTTAATGATATATTTTCCTGCAAGAGTCACTTTTCTTCAGTTTTCTGGTTTTGATATTAAAGCCCTAAATTTTAATCTGAGGTTTAATGAACATCTACATGATCAGTTTAATTATAGGAAAATACATGAATTTTGCTGAAAAAATGCACATAAAGATAATATTACAACAAGTGGTTCCAGGCATAACAAACCCCGCCCCTCACAGTATTGTATCTTATTGTGGCATCGATCCAGCTGATGTCATCATGTCTATGTATGTGGTGATGCCAGCATATCAACTGTCTCTATATATGTGCCAAGTCTGAAGTACATTGAGACAAAATTGATGTTTTTATAGACATTTGAAATTTTGGCCATTATAAGTAAATGAGAGGAAGAAAAAAAAAAAGATTTTAAAAAATTAATAAAAAATTTGAACTTTGATCTACTTTTCCCAAAATGTAACCACATCTATTCTGGATTACAAGAAATCTATAAACCCAATTTGGTATGAATTCAACTGATAGTTTTGCTGCTACAGAAATGTGAAATTTCACACATTGTAAGAAAATGGGGGGAAAAAAGATGTTAAAATTCATTAAAAATTTGAACTTCGACCAACTTTTCCCAAAATGTAACCATCTATTCGGAGTCACTGGCAATCTATAAACCCAATTTCATATGAATTCAACCGATAGTTTTGCTGCTACAGGCATGTGAAATTTTGCCCATTATAAGTAAATGGGGAAAAAAATGGATTAAAAAATTGTATACAAATTTTAACTTTGACCTACTTTTTCCAAAATGTAACCATATATTCTGGATTACCAGCAATCTATAAACCCAGTTTGGTATGAATTCAACTGATAGTTTTGCTGCTACAGACATTTGAAATTTCACCCATTAAAGTAAATGGGAAAAAAATTTAAAAATTCATAAAAAATTTGAACTTTGACCTGCTTTCCCTAAAATGTAACCACATCTATTCTGGGTCATTGGCAATGTATAAACCCAATTTAGTAAAAATTCAACCAATAGTTTTGCTGCTACAGACATTTGAAATTTCACCCATTATAAGTAAATGGGAAAAAAAAAAGATTTTAAAATTCATAAAAAAATTTGAACTTTGACCTGCTGTTCCTAAATGTAACCACATCTCTTTTGGGTCATTGGCAATCTATGAACCCAATTTGGTATGAATTCAACCAATAGTTTTGCTGCTACAGACATTTGAAATTTCACCCATTATAAGAAAATTGGGGGGGTTAAAAATTCATAAAAATTTGAACTTTGACCTACTTTTCCCAAAATGTAATGACGTTTATTTTGGGTCAGTGGCAATCTAGAAACCCAATTTGGTATAAATTCAACCAATAGTTTTGCTGCTACAGACATTTGAAATTTTGCCCATTATAAGTAAATGGGAAAAAAAAAAAAAGATTTTAAAAATTCATAAAAAATTTGAACTTTGACCTGCTTTTCCTAAAATGTAACCACATCTCTTTTGGGTCATTGGCAATCTATGAACCCAATTTGGTATGAATTCAACCATAGTTTTGCCGCTAGAGTGCTAACAAACAAAGAAAAACAAACAACCGAATCAAAAACAATACCCCTTGCCTCATCTTACTTCACTAATCACTTTAGAAATGTTAAATATGGAGGAAAAATCCATTTGGGAACTGTCATAAAAGTAGCACTGGATCTTTATGCGTTAATGATAGTATGGTAATGAGCAGTTAGTTGCTATTGCATTGTAAGTTAATCTAAAATGTTGTCTTAAATCGGTGCAGTGACCTTATGTATTTTAAAATGACCATCCAATCTGTCGCCCGCAGCACATCATGTCAAAGGACCGGAGTGTTTCTGTACAATAAAAAATATTTTCTATCAAACACAAAGCCCCATGGGACAAAAACTGTGTGTAATATAGTCATCCGCAGTCACCGTTGAGCTGAATGATATTTGGCGTCCGCTCTTGACAGATGACCTGCTCCACAAGGAAACTTTGAAGGTCTAAAATGCCCCAGCATGACAAGTGAGCCACAGTACACTTCATTATTTTATTTATTTATTTATTTTATAGCTCCACAACCCTCCTTGAACTCTGCGACTAATAAGTTGATGAAAGACCGGTGGGTATTATTTGCAAAAGGCACCTTCATTGTATGTGTCTGAGCAGAGCAGCTGTCCACAGTTAGATGGTTTTTTGAGCTGCGGCGTTACTGTGACAAAAAGTTTCCATCTGCTTAAGTGAAATTACTTTCAAAAACAAAACATTATCTTTATACCGTTATTTATGTATTCATTTTTGTTTGTTTTTTCGCCTTTTCAGCTTTTGATGAATATAGCCAATCACATTAAATATGCATGAATGGCTGGAAGCAAATGATATCCTGACATTTGTCTGAGTTGAATAGAGACATGAAGGGCGATCTGTGGAGATGTGATAATACTAGAAGCCAATGTTTGGCTACTGGGAGTCATTTTGGTATGGATGAATATATCTCAAAGTGGTAAACCTGTCACTTTGCACTATATGAGCGTACTTATCTTGCAGCCGACTGTACTGTACACGGTGTTATTGTGGATAACACGGCTCATATCTCATAGGGGTAGCTGAAGTAATAGCCACTTTAGTATTAATTACTTTAACATATTGCGTCCGATATGTTGATTCCCTTCAGAAAATTATAAATTAAGATAAATATATTCTTAGATTAAATTATGACAGTGGTTCTTTTGAGCTAATACTGTGTAATTTACTTTATTCATAGAGCATCATTATTCTATAGAGATGGGTATTTTCTCAAGTTAAAGTCCACATATGTCAGTTAGCAGATGTTTTTTTTTTTTTTTTAACTTTATATTTTAATATTTTAAATCCCTTTTATAGTTCAGAAACAAAAACCAAACAAACTAGAAAAGCACTCTGAGAGTGCAGACCTCTGCCAAGGCAGATCAGTGCCGTGCCCCCCCGATCACCACCAAAGTTTAATCATTGTTCCTTGTGCCAGTATCAATATTTCCTGAAATTTTCATCCAAATCTGTCCATAACTTTTTGAAAGATCCGGATCAGTCTTTGCCATTTGATAGAACACCCCATTGTAAATCCCTGAGTCAAATTGCATGAGATTTGCACAATTCCCCCATATTGTGATTTCCACCATAAATATTAGTCCCATATTTTTTTACCTATATTTTAAGATTCCTTGACCATGAAAACATACCATTAGCAACTGGATTCATAATTTATCCTTATTAGTTCAGTAGTTATTCATGAAAATCACATTTCTCGTAATGGCGGTTTCTCTGGATCTAGCTCCTTAAGTATTAAAGCTACATGAAATCCGGTGGCATACTCCCGATGCGGAACTGACTGAGCTACACGATGGCGCTTGTCAGAAATTTCTACCTTAATATTAAAGGCACAGTAGGCCAAAAAGTAAGGGCACCCCCATTTTTTATATAAATTGAGATAAAATCCGCCTTCTGGATCAGATCCGGATCAGCCTTGAAATGTGATAGAGGACCCCATTGTCAATTCCTGAGTGAAATTTCATGAGTTTTGGTCAATAATTAAGTGAGATATTGGGAAACGAAAATTTTGGCCCCATTTACACAATGTTAACGTAAATTTCAAAGTGATCCGAATCCAGGATTTCTTCCAGATCACCCCCAAAAGTTAATCATTTCTTCCTTATCCCA